>NW_017386074.1:158386-251035 GCF_000237925.1 Schistosoma mansoni
ATTGAAGTAGAAACGAGGCTTTTAACTATTACGTTAATGAATAATGGTTATTCATTTAAGTTCATAAAACACTGGAAGGGTTGCAATACGATTAGACCTATGACGCTTCTGGCACCCAAAAAGCGAGTTTATATTACATTACCATTTAGGAGTGACTCTAATAGTCTCATGTTGAGACGGAGGCTAAAATTAGCCATAAACAGGACATTCTATGCAGCTCAACTTGTCATCATTGTTCGACGATCTGTTTGAATATCTGGGATACCTGTTCCTTTCATCCAGATATTTCAAAAAGTTATCTGTTCCCTTGTTTGTTTGTTTGTTTATTTCAACAAATCATAATGTCAATTAATTGCATAACCTATTCAAGTAAGTTTTTTGAAACGTTTACAACGTTTTTCGATACAAGTTACAAAAATTTACAATCGGAAACATTGTAATGGCTGACAATATACATTGTAAATACTGTATATGATTCAGATATCGATTTCTGAAATGCGAACATCTAACTAGAGGTCAATCACTATTTACCGTCAGGATCAATGAAGAAGTAAAAAAAAAAACGGAAACTTGTTGAAATACTTTGTGCTGAGAATTTTATATTATACTAAGCTAATAATAATAGTTTTAAAGGGTTTGAACTATGATCATTATCCTTTTGTTATTTGTTTGATTTTGTACCGGGAACAAATACGAAGAATCTTGTATAAATAATTGATTAGTAGTATGTATATAATTTGCAAAAAAATAAAAATGAAAATAAATAATTAATCATCGCATCTAAAACGGAAAAAAAATTATGTGAATACTAATGGTAATAGTTATTTGTAGAAGTAATGTATTTGTATTTGTAATACCATTGAGCAATAGTGAAGAGTTGGATAGTAATATGTTTTGTATCTTCAAGGATCATATCAGTTTGTGTAGAAACACTGAAGACAAACTTATTTGGTTATGATAACTTTGATAAAAAACATTAGACTAAGTTAGAAATTAACACTGTTGGATGCTGGCTCAAAGGTCCATCGGTGCTCGGGCGCGAGACTGATAGGTCTTGGGTTCGAATCTCACGAGTTCGGATCGTGGATGCGCACTGCTTAGGAGTCCCACAATAGAACTTAACGGCTGTCCAGTGCTTCCAGGTTTTCTATGGTGGTCTAGCTTCAATAGAATCATGATTTCAACTATATAAAAGACTAAGTTATTCTTGTTACAATCATTGAAGACTAACTAGAAGCAAACACAATCTTTGAAAAGAAACACCTTGTTTTCAACAAATATTCAAATACCTATGAAATCAGGTTTCAGTAAAGAAAAGCATAAAACTGAGGAATCATGGAAATTGTAGTAATTTAGTAGTTTAATTTGATGAGTCAATTTAAACTAAACCACCATGGAAAACCTGGACGCTTTAGACGGCATTTTGTCGCAGTATGGGACTCTTTAGCAGTCCGCATCCACGATTCTGCACGCAGGATTTGAATACAGGACTTTCACGCTTGCGCGCAAACGCTTAACCTCTGGAACACTGAGCCGGCCTTCAAGGGTTTTACGTGAGGGATCATGGATGCTCACTGCTGGGGAGTCCCTTACTGGGACGAAACAACTGTCCAATGCTTCTAGATTCTCCATTGTGGTCTAGCTTTAATTGACTCATGAATTCAACTATTATGGAAGCAAATAACTTTTGTGAAATTTGATTAGGTTTTAATCTTAAGAAGGCCATGGATACTAGCTCTAGGACTTCTCTTAAGATTTTTAGCAAAATCTTCTCATTGATGTTAAATGTTTCGCGGAAGGATTTCATTATTTTTAAATGCATTCATTAATTCATCATTGGTGTGGTATGATAAAAAATTATGTATTTCGTTTATGGAGTTGTAGTTTGGAGAAAAGCTGCGGTATGGCTTTATAAAAATCTTAGTTAATGATACTGATTATCAAGCCATGTCCGTAATATTAAGGATACAAATGTCTTCATTTTCGGGATTTGGATTCATAGTATCTGCGATCTGAACGTAATCCATGTGAATTTGATGAACTTGGGTTAGTGAACATATTGTAATTCGATCGACGGGATTTGAAAAGTGAACGAAAGACTAGAAAAGTATGACATTATTTAATTACGCCTGTTAGTCCTCATAGAAGAGCATGGGCAGCTCATTAGCATTCCAGTTGTTTCCAGTTCTTCTTCATCCTTTTCACGTCTGCTGCCGATTCTCGGAGAAGTATGCTCTTAGGTCTTCCACTTTTCTGTTTCCATCCGAAATCCAAAGTTATCGCTTGTCTCGTGATGCAGTTTGATGACTTCTGTAATGTATATACTACACCAATTCAGCTTATCTTCCTAATTTCCTCTTCAGATGAAAGCTGGTTTGTCCTCTCCCATGAAACGCTGTTGCTGATGGTATCCGGTCAGTGAATGTTGAGTAGTTTGCGTAAACAACTGTTTATAAATACTTGTACCTTCATGACTATGGATGAAGTGGTTCTCCACGTTTCAGCTCCATACAGTAGGACTATCTTGACGTTCGTATCAAAGATTCTGACTTTGAAATTAGTTGACAGTTGTTTTGAGTTCCATATGTTCTTCAACTGTAGAAATGCTGTCCTTGCTTTGCCGGTCTGCGCTTTTACATCTGCATCAGATCATCCTTGTTCATTGATGATGCTAACCAGGTACGTAGAAGTTTATATCTCTTCCAGAGTTTCTCCATCAAATGTGATTGGTTTGCTACTTTCTATGTTATATTTCAGGATTTCGCTTTTTCTGTTGTGTATGTTTGAGTCCTACTGATACAGACGCTCTACCTTACAAGTTGTCTTGACCTGCATTTGTTGGTGTGTATGGGATAGTAGGGTCAGGTTCTCTGCAAAGTCTAAATCGTTTAGTTGGATCACACCTGTAAATTTTATTCACTGCTTCCTCTGAAATGTTGAGGTCTTCATAATCCAGTCGACCACGAGAAGAAATATAAAGGGGGGAAAGTAAGCAGCTTTATCAGACTCTGATCCTTAATTGGAATATATCTGTCAAGTGTCATTCATTCATGACCTTACAGTGTAGTTCATCGTATAAATTCCACATGACATCAACAATTTTCCCAGGTATATATATATATGCCCAAAAAAACTACACATCTTTTAGAAAATACTAAAATGAAATATTTTTCATCAAATACAAACTATATCATATTTCATCAATGAATAAATCCCAATAATCTCCCCCTATTCAATTTCTATTAATAAACATTATCTCCTACTATAAAAAGATACACTACCCCTTAAATCATTCTCCTAAATCTTTCTTTTCAAACGGAAATCATTAGAGAAAAAAAAGTAAAAAGAAAAAGAAAAAGAAAAATCGTATTTTCTTTTTCTTTTTTTTCACCATAGAGATAATCAAATTTTCATGCTAAACTTTCAAAATTAAGGACACATTATTACAAAAAAATGAAGAAAATGTTACTAATCTCTTTCATAGATTACTGATATTTGACTAATTTAATTTCAGGGTAATATAATAATAACAAGGCTTACATATACAAGGTGTATATACATATATAGAGAGAGAGGGAGGGAGCGTATTTCAATAATATATATATATAGAGAGAGAGAGAGGAGGGAGGGATGGAGGTAGAAAGAAGCATATTTCAATAATACATACCCACTCAATACATTTAACCTGTATTCATAAACATTAAGGAATATCGGTATTTTGTTTGTTTTTTTTTTCCTAACGACTTTTCTCTTTTTTTTTCCCCTAGATATAATTTACAGATCAACTTGTTTACCTTATTCTTTTTTTCCTTTATTTTTTTTCTATTTTTTTTCTTTTTCTTCTTACAATTCATGCGAAAAATTTCAAAAAAAATGCAAAAATCATAAATCACCAATGATTTTTGATAATGAAGTAGAAAGAAAGAAGGAAATTTTATTTTTTTGAAAGAAAAAAGAGGGAAAAGAAAAAAAGAGAAAAAATTTTTTTTCTTTTATTTGAAAAATTAAATGCTTTAGAATGTATATATGGATCAGTTTAAAGATAACATTCAAAGGAAGAATATATATGATATAGATAGATAGATAGATAGTAATATATTTTCCGACAAAGATAGAACGGTATTACCTTCGTAAAAAGGTATATTTCAAAAATTATTGTATCTTTTTTTGAAAACAACAAATGTTCAATATATTCGTTAGATATTACTAGATAGAACATAAGTTTCGTTATATTTCTAGCTTAACCAGTTGTAAGTAGATTTCGGTTGATTCAGTGGTCAATAAATTGTAGATACATCTCAGTTAAACAGGAGATCAATCGAGTTTCGGATAGCCAAGTGGTAATGTCTCTGATTGTGAAGCTATGTGACCCAGGGTTGAATCCATCAAAGAGCATTAGTTACCTGAAGATGGAAGGTACATTTTACTGACAAGTGCTAATAAGCACAAAAACCTAGGCTCAAGGTTATCTGTTGATTACCTCGAACTACCATCTTATCTCAACATAGAGCACGGAATGTTTAGTAATAAGACTAACGGCTACATTGCAACTTGTTCGATAGCATTCGATCTGCATTGCGGAGGACCTGACACTCATGACATTATTCACCACCCAGTGATCAACCCTATTCTCAATCTAAACGATAGTTTCACTGAAAATTAATTAGAGTATTAGCATATTATGCCAACAACTTGTACAAACTTTATGAAATTTATCTAATGAGTGGAAAATATTATTTTCCATTAAATTGTCATCAAGTATGATAGATTAATAATGGCAGTTAATAAGATATTGTACACGTCTAATCTTGGATTGGCATTTTTTTTTACTAGACTACTGATATTTACTCAAACAAAAGATAGATTACGTGAGTTCATCTCCTCAATGTTCATCTACGAATTCAGTTGCTCATGCGGACGTAACTATAGTGAATGTACTACCAAGGAATTTAACTAACAAATGATTGAAAATCTTTCATTATAGTTTGGAGACGGCCAGAGAAAGACAATACATAGTTCTGTCTTGGACAACCCGATTTAGAACGGTCACATGATAGAAACAATTAATTTCAAGTGATCAGTCGTATACTTTCATCATTTCCTAATGACGTTTGATCACTTCTCCTACATATGGTAGATTTTATAAGGATCCACACCTATAACACAAGTTTATTTGTTCAGATGAAATTTGTGACACAACCGTAGCTGCCTATAGGCGCAAGTGATGTAAAAATTGGTTTAATTGACTTTGTCATTTTGCGCTTTCTCACTCTTATGTTCTCCATTATCTGGTTATTTACACAACTCTCATTACGTAACTTTTTAAATGTTTTGTTAGTACCATTTCAAAGTTCATTTATTCAAGTTTGGTAACCATAAGGTAGTAGATATTGTTAGGTTTCTTTAAAATTATAGACTAATCAATTTTAGTCCGCCATTGAGAAATAAGAAGTACTGAAAAGCCATCTCGCACTCACCAAAAATACTCACCCACGACCGTGCACGAGGAAACTGAATACAAGATATTATATTTAGAGTACGTACACTTAATCTCTAGACCACCAAGTTTGACTTGTTTTGTTTTATGAGTTAGGATTGACTAGAATTTCTACTGTTTTTTATTCTTAACACCACCATTAGTACACCTGTCTTCTTTTTATGATTTTGTACATTTTATTTGTTACGTGTAGTCATCCAATCTATTTCATTATGATGATTGAGTCAAAAATTACCTTCATTGGAATTATTATTTTGATATAAATATTCATTTATATTTAGAGTATAGCCCAATGATAATTTAATTGGAAACAACATTGTCTGCTCATATATCTATGTTGCTCTGATTTTCAAATGTCAATATTTAATAATCACTGATAGTTTAATAGATGAATCCATGAACGAACTAAAGCTAGGCTACCATGGAAAACCTGGAAGCACTGGGCGACCGTTCCGTCCTAACGTGGAACTTCTCAGCAGTGCACAGCTACAATTCCGCATGCGGGATGCGAACCCAGGACCTATCTGTATCGTGCGCGAATGCTTAACATCTGGATCACTGGGCCAGCAACCAATGGTGTTATTGTCTAACTAGATTTTCAGTCAACTCAGTATTTGGACGTATCTATGTAATTAGAAGTAAACAATTTAATTATATATTCACATAAATACTCGCTCGGTTCACACATTGTAGTGAACGAGAAGATAAGTGGGGACAATCGATTGTATGTGAACACAAAATTACAGAATCTCTCACTAAAATCTGACAATCATACAGTAAATACTTCATTTGCAAAATATCAATCAATTATCTCAATCTTCATTGTTCCTTAGTTTCCACACCATTCATTCTCTATTCTATTTCTCTCCTCTTTGATTTTTGTAACCTTCTGCTGCCAGGTATTTCACTTTCTATTGATGATACATACTACTTATATCCGTCAACATCAGTAGCACACACCACAGTATAACTACAAAAATACAAATATGATGACGTGCTACATTTCTTCACGAGGTCTCCACTGAATTTGTCTACTTGTCAATTATAGCCTAATCTAATTCAACCAATTACAATACAATAACATAAAAACGATTTGACTAAAATGTTAACAATAACAAACGCCTATTAGAAAGTCAAATACTCCAAAACGAATAAGAAAATAGTTTCGAATTCTTTGTCAAAGAACAACATTGATGCATTGAAATTAATAAACAGGTTTAATCGCTTAATATAAACACAAGGTGAAAATCAATCATACCAAGCTATCTTACTTTAAATAAACTATGTCATAGGACATCAGCCTAAGAAAGGACTAATATAACGTTTACTAGGAGAAAAAAACGGACCTTTACTATGATGATTTTCATGTTGAATAAAGGACATCACTATTATATCTTGACATTTGATGAAACAATAGTAAAAGGTTATAAGAATTTTTTCGGATAAAAATTGTTTGAATTTACCATATAACATGAAGGTTATTGATTATGTCAATTTTCACATGACAACTAAATCATACATCATGCATAGATGATTTACAACATCACTCCATTGCTCAAGCTGGTGACTATATGGATTCAGTAGGTAAAATGATGACATTTGAAGTGAACGGTACTGAGTTCAAGTACCGATGTGAACGTCAACCCTCGGATACAGGTACATCCAGCTGGCAAGTCAGAAAAAGGATAAATCCCGAGTCCTACATTTCACAGCCAGCCATCACTCATCTCTATTTATTAATCACATTTAATGTTGATTAGTTTTCTTTACTAACCGGTATTAATTAGACAAGCAAACAGTTACAATCATATGCTTACTAGATAATGGATAAAAGATAGATCCGTAATATTTTAACTCAAAGTTCAACAATGTTAGATATGAGTTAAGTGATTAATTATAGCTTAAAGAATGTTAATGAGTTCATGAAATCAGAAAAGTGAAACTTTGCAACCTGATTTGTTGTTCTAAAGGTACTACAATGGTTTAAACATTTGGAGATTTCATATTTGTTCACTGATTGGATTTTACGTTTACAATAATAAAAAAAAAAATTAATTACCAGAATTATTCATCTAAAATACAAACTTGCACTTTACTACGACTTTCTTGACAAACACTCTTCAAGATTCTATTATGAAATTTACTATTGATATCGACAGATATAAATACTATATAACATTAATCAGAAATGGAATGCCTAGTAGTAGAAGGTTAAGAAAATCAAATTGAAGTCAATGAAAACAGAGGGTAATTAGTATAGAAATGGAGGAACGACAAGATTTAAGACAATTGATAGACATTTTATAAATGAAATATCAAACATACAGTGTACATGTTTTACCAAATAAATCTGTAATTTCGTACACAGGCACATTTAGTTGTTATTATTATTAGTAGTAGCTTTATTCACTATTATATTTTTAGTACAATATAGAATTCTCAGCATAGAGTATTTCAACAAGCCTCCATTTCTTACTTCTTGATCGATGTTAACGACAAATATTGAGTGATCTCCAGTTAGATGTTAGCAGTCCAGTTAATCGATGTTTAAATAATGTACATTTTTTTCGCTGAAGAGTTATATCTCGAAGAGAATAATGAATGGTAACTTTTGAGGACTAGTTATGGAACAATATGATACCTATATTTCCTATTGTATAATAGTTAAGTAACTTAAGTATTCATATCTATGTTCCTTTTATTATAAGCTTTATTTCGATCCATATACTATTTTATTATACATTTTACCGCTCTTGAGTCATCCTCAGTCTATTAATTATTGTTCCCTCTATTCACAACCACATTTGGCCAAATCTTGTACAAATGTTATTTCCTATTTTATGGTACGATGTGGTCAGTTTGTTTGGTATATAATCCCAGTATGTTTGAGAATAATGATTCATATTGCAGAAACTGTTATTGGTGTTCTGGACTGAACTGGCTTGGCTAGGTGGATAGCAGGACCAACAAGTGCTCTAGACTGCTCGTAAGGGTTTCGTTTGTCACTGGTTCGATCAATAAATCATTGCTCTCTAATAGGCAGATACAAGGTAATAACAACTAATAACAGCCAGCAACCACGATATCTCTGACTGAGCCTTTTGTAACTTGTACAACGAAAATTCGTACACTTTTCAAAAACGTCCCTGAATCGGGTTGTGCGATTAATAGTCATAATGATGTATTAAAACAAACAAAATTAGATAACTTGTCAAAATATCTAGATGACAGGAACAGGTAGCTTAGAAGTTCAAGCATGCCGCCATATCATTCGTCCACTTTCGTCTTCATTCATTACATCATAATTTAAAATGTTTATCAATTGAAATTTAAGTTAATATTTTTTCTCATAAAGTTGGCAACAACAAAAAGTAACAATAATCCCTGTATCAATTATCAGTTATCATGTTCCACAATGTTTCTACAGGAAATATCATTTCATGTTGACTTCATACGATACAACAATACGGATATCCATGTTGGATACTTTTTCATAAGTAGGCAGTTATCCAATTATGATCTAACATCTAATACACTTTACATACTTGTTTATCTAATATCCGATACAAATTTGATCTCCTTCATTTATACAAATGAAAGATTTACTGTTTGTTTATTATATCACTTAGTTAACTAATTTAACGTTTATTCCCCTTGTATATGTGCCATAGTTGATCAGAAAATAAGTGAGCATCCATTTAATTTCTTAACAAGATGTGATATGTGCTATTGATGTCGACGGATGTAAGTAGTATGTATCATCATCAAAAGCGAAATGTCAGTAGGTAGATGGTTAAGAAGATCAAAAGAAAAGAGAACAAGAACAAAGAGTGATTAGCGTGTAAATGAAGGAATAGTGAAATCTGAGTCAGTTGACTGACATTTTGCAAATGAAGTAGTTACTGTATGGGTGTTAGATTTTACTGAGAGAATCTGTAATTTTGTGTTTAGATACATTCGATTATACCCACTTGTGTTCTCATTCGCTACAGAATTATTTCAAAATAATGAAACATTCTTTCATACTTTACAAGCAAAGATGGATAGTGCATAGCAGTGGGATCCAGGACGCGCGTTCTGTCCTATTCGGGACTCATCAGCTGGATGTACCTGCATCTCAAAGTTTATGTTCACTATGGAACTCGAATGCAGTACCGTTCGCTTCAAACGACATCACGTTACTCACTCATACTAATTGCTTAAAATACTCATTTGTGACCTTCGTAAATTTTTTACCACCTCTGAGCCAACCATACAAACATTACAACAATTTTTTTTTAAATTCCATTTTAGTTGACAATCTGTTTATACCATATGTATTTGTACCATTCTATTCAGCATTTTCAAACTGCTATGCTGGCAAACAGTAGAAATATAATAGTTTAAGGCAGTTATCCAACGAAGACAATAGAAGATAGTCACGCAATATCGTGGATTAGTTGGAATTGCACATTAACACCGTTAGATGGCGACTTAGTCGTCTAGAGATCAAGCTTTTGTACGCGTAGTCGAAGGTCCTGGGTTCGAACCTCGCATGCACGGTTGTGGATGTGCACTACTGAGAAATCCCATACTAGAACGAAACGGTTGTCCAATGTTCCCACGTTTTCAATGATGATCTAACATTGATCGGTTCTTGATCTTCATTAAAAGTAACCACTGTATTTATGCTTTAATTTATCACACCTTTCAGTCCTTCGGATTTATCTTGTAATCATAAGACAATCATTATCTACTATATCCATAAATCTAAAACTGACTAGAATCATCAGTATTATTATGATTGGTTTTATATTATAAAAAAAGTTCAATGGTACATTCAGTAATATGGATCTGTATTAGCTATTCTGTTTAAATTTACACCATAGAAGTTCCAGTTGTTTAGAATTTCAAGTAATTCAACAGTATCTCAGTCATTATACGGTAACATAATGAGCAAGCCATAAATAGTTTGGAGACCTAGCAACATAAAACAAACGTGATGTTTTTCAAACCGTCTATCTGATAAGTATGTTCATAGAATAAGTTAGTTACTAATGAATGTCACCTGCTACTCAAACTGTTTAACAATGTAAACAAACCATCTAAAAACTAGTTTGGTTTTTCATACATTGTATTAATTTGTTTTGGGGGTTAAATAAATTCTTCTCCATGATGTTTGTATTGCTAATTGTGTCATCTGATCAACAGTTTTCAGTACTGAATAGTATCATATCCGCTGTTATATTATAGATATTAAGTTAAACTAGATATATCTAGTTAAGTAAACAGAATTGTTCTTAACGAGAACTAATTCATTGTAATTTTTATCAAGGTTTCCTACAAGAATAAATGAAACAGTATTCCATACACATTACTTACTAACTCACTTACGCCTGTTATCCTCAATGGAGCAATGATCGCCGACTAACATTCTTCAACCCACTCTGTACTGGCACTTCCTTTCTAGTTCTATCAAACTTTTGTTCATTCTCCTCATATCTGTCTCTATTTCTCAGCGTCATGTGTTTTTTGGTCTTCCTCTCTTCCTTTGGCTTTCAGGATCCACTATGAGGGCTTGCCTGGTAACACAGTTGGTTGATTTTCTCAATGTGTATCCTATCAACTTCCAGTGCTTCTTCCTGATTTTTTCCTCGGCTAGAATCTGTTTTGTTCTCATCTACAGTAGGTTATCGCTGATAGTGTCTGACCAACGGGTTCGAAGTATTTTGCGTAGACAACTGTTAATAAACACCTGTATCTTCTGGTGAATAGCTTTCGTAGTTCCCCAGGTTTCTGACCCATATAGTAAGACTGTATCGACATTTGTAATGATGTTGCTTGTCAATTGTTTGAGCACCTAATAAATATGCTCCATACAAGTCACCTGAGTTGTGAGTGGGCTTTGATACTATCTGGGTGCCTAGACCGAAGCAAGTAGTTTTCTTGGGGGTTCATAACTAGAGTCTTCAACCAAATGATCTGATCCATAAGACAGTCGATGTACGTAAGGAGATTCAGTCCCATGGTATCCAGTGGTCAAGATTAGGTTTATACGCCAGTCTTTTCATCAAGATCCTCTAACCTATGTACATCATTGCTTTGGAATCAGGATTTTCTAACTCCACTAGGTTTGTCCTCCATGTCCATCAACCTGGTTAGAGAGTCGAGCATTTGCTTACCATCCTCTCAATTTCGTAAACAACACCAATGGTGTGAGAAGACTGTGAGTTGGACTTTCCTGAAAGTGGCTGTATTTACGTGTCCATGTGAGAGCATTTGGAGAGAGAGAGCGGACTCTCCTCACCTTCGGCCTTACCAGGGAGTTCGAGGACAAAGAGAGCAAGAACGAAGATGGTCGCTGAATAATATCAATTCATTTTATTTCTTCAGGTTCTCATCAGCTGCTTACAACCTATAAGATTTAAAAATCAACACTTTTCAATATTCCCTACTTAGTAAACGTCATATTAAAATTAGATAAGAAAAATAACACACACATAACTACTCATAAAACTAGTTTAGGTAGGATAAATATTTTATGGTCATTAGTTTTCATTTGATTATAATACAGATTTATAAACAGAATAGAATATGAACAGGTTGAAAATTTAGGGGAAAAGAAAAGGTAACCGGATAAATAATACTACTAATAAGTAATTGATGACCGTAATATAGTTTCTGGTTTATTTATTTTTATAGATAATGAAAAAAAGGACGAAAGGGAAAAGAATCTTGATTTGGAAAATGTTATTAAAACGTAAGATTATAATTGTGAAGGAATATCATGCACTTCCCTACCTCAAGAAAGCTTTATGTTATCAACTATTTAATTAAACGATATGAGTTTGTGGAAATTGTTAGATTTCTTTGAAATGGTGAAGCGGTTTGAATTAGACAATTAATAAGGTTAAGGATTCACAAGAAATAGAATGTCTATGGTTCGACTCCCACGTACGGTGTCTTGAAGACATACTGCTGAGGAATGCTGTATCAAGACGAAACAGCCGTTCAATGCTTCCAAGTTTTCAATGGTGATTAAACTTAGGTCGGTTCACAATTTTGAAGGTGTATAAGTTATGCTTAGTAAAAGCATATTTCAGTGAAAAAATAAAATTGTAAAATCTGATCAGAAACTTAATGAGGGTTTACACTGGAGGTTTGCATAATCTTCCACCTCACGAAGACACAAATAACGATTGAAACAAAATAAATATAGGATCGTTGAAGTTCAGTGAATTCATGAAATGATCACAGTTAAGCAAACATTGAAAAACTGGCAGCACTCGATGACAGTTTTGATCATTTAGTCAGGATACAGTGGTGTACCATTTGAATTCCAATCAGTGAAAATCAACAATTTCCACAACATTTGAGATCATGAGTCACTGAAGAAAATGGTGGATGAGTCGCGCAGTTTCGTAGATCGGTTCAAATTAGACATTAACACCGTTGGATGCCGGCTGGCTCAGTGGTCTGGAAGTTAAGCACTCGCGCGAGACTGATATGTGCTGGGTTCGAATCTCGTGAGGCGGGATCGTGGATGCGCACAGCCGAGGAGTCCCATACTGGGACGAAACGGCTGTCCAGTGCTTCCAGGTTTTCCATGGTGATCTAGGTTTAATTGAATCATGATCTCAACTATTGAAATTACTACAACACCCAAAAAACCCCTCCTGATATTAATCTTCACAAACTTTTAACGATAATTATCATGTGTCCGCTAATGACTAAAAGCGAGAGGAAATTTACAGAGTTCTAATGAGAAGCCGTGACCAACGGAGCTGATCAGTTTCCGGTATGACTCAGTTGCTCACCGAAGACAATAGAAGATGATTGCGCAATGTCGTAGATTGGTTGGCGGTCAGGTAATAACACCATTGGATGGCGGCTCAGCGGTCTAGATATTAAGTGTTCACGTATGAGATCGAAGGTTCTGTATTCGATTCTCCGTTGAGAGGTCGTCGATGCTCACTGCTGAAAAATTCCATACTGACTTTCAATGGTTGATTTATCAATATCAATCTGTGGTGCAAAGCTCAAAATGATATTTCGCACGAGCTATTCTTATCTACCCTTGTGAGATTGAATAGGAGCAAGCACAATAAGTGATAACAGTACTTTCTGTATGATCGAATAATATTTATCAAACCTAAAAATAATTTCTAGTCAACTGAACGTTTTTCTCATAATAATACACCTTTCAATTGACCAACGCATGAATATATGGGTAGGTTTCACTGACTAGTATAAACGAAACAGTATACAATGCATGTTTATATTTTAATGACGTCGATAAAAGAGTCGATAATAGCAACCTTTGAAATAGTTGCAGTCAAATGAAATAACAACCTCTTTGTATCCGAAATTCATTTTTTTTAAAAAGTATTACTGATTAAAAACTGTATAATACTGTAATGTGGGTTAGTGATATCCACTTAAGTAGTATATGGTGATGGTCGGGCATTGGATGTATTTCAGTAGAAGATTTATAAGGACAGAACAGGTACGGCACGCAATCGGTACAAAATGCATGAACAATTATAATCGGAGGCTATGGACGGATATTTGCAGAAGAAACAGTCAACTTGAGACAATTGATTGATAGCTTGCAAATTAAGTGTTCACAATATGCTTCTCATACTTCAATGAAATATTCTGTAATGTGCTAAAATACATTTGATTGTCCCCACTTGTGTTCTCATTCACTACAATACCTTAGAACAAGACCAAATTGTTCCTATTCTTACTTGATTACTGCTACTGCTGTGCAAATTCAACATGATAAACTAATAAGAAGTAATTTTAAAAGTTCACTTATACTTGAGTTGATCTTGATGTTATACAGAATGAGAAAGTAAAATTAACAAGCTCAAAAAATGCAATATGATGAAAAACTAATCTTTGAATCTTCAGATTCCCCGTTATTTTAATAGTAAACGGAACATACTCAATTGAGAAATGAAATAAGGAAGATTGCTTCAGCGAGGAGTTCAGTCACTCAATCAAAGCGGATTTTCAGTTTAAAGTCATCCAAAAGGTAAGTAGAAGGTTGAAAAGGCAGTTATATTGCATGTTCTTAATATTGCCGAAGCAATAGCTGTACTCCTTGAGTTAAGTCTGAGTGATGTTTGGCTCTCCAATTCAATGGAATTGAGCTGTACTGTTTAGGTTGTCGCATGAAAGTTTGGATGGTGTCTGATTCTCCAGAAAATCAATGCAAAATTACCCTGACCCACAAGATAATATTATTCAACTGTGAATAGCTATACGTCTAGTAAAACTGAAGTTTTACGATTGAAAGTAATTGACACAACCTTTTTTTTTACTACTATGGTATTAATGTTTCATATTTTTTTTTCTTTTTCATACTTTCTTTACAGCCATCTGCTTCCCCTTCTATTTTCTCCATAAACCTTTTACTCTCAACTGGTTTATTTCTGTTTCTATGGTCCTTTTTATTACGTTATATCTCATCCTCTTTCTAATTATGATTTTCCTATCTACCTACCTTCATGATGAATATTCAAGTCTTTAACAATAAAACTATTATTAGTTTCCTTGATAAAAATAATATTTAATTACCTTTTGTTTATTCTACCTTGTTTTTACTCATGTTTAGCAAGCAAGATTTTGTCATCATTATTACTGTAATTATATTTCCGACTGTACAATTCACCGGAAAAGGGACTCTTCATTGAATCAATATGATAAACAATGTTTTTGCGAAGATGCATACAGAATCGTTCGTCAACTGTGATAATATAGTGTATTCATCGGTAAAATAACTCAAATGTTTTAAAAAAAGGCGTCACTGGCATTGATTTTTCCTACATATTCAACCTGAATATCAACCTCTTTTCTTCATGGTGAATAATGGGACAAGTGGTAAGAAGACGATTGATTATTCTGCTCTCTGAAACCAGTAGATAGTAAAATAAACCATCGAACGTCATTTGAAAGGGTCTAAAGCTTAAGGATTCACATAAAAATCTAAGTATTTTGAGTTCCATAACCGATGGGTTTCCCACTGCACACTACTGAAGAGTCCTATGGTAGGATGTAACAACTGTCCGATACTTCCTGTTTTTTAACGGTTGTCTAACTAAGTTTTGCTTTTTAATGTACTTTATAAAATCTCAACTGTATTTAATCTAAACCTATTGAAGAGCTATTTTTTACTAATGCTCCAGGGTTTCATTTATTATCTAGTTTAACATACTGCGTGTTGTAAAGAATTTGTATAAACATCCGTTTTATCTCAAATCTTAAATATGCAAAGCGTTTCAATGTATATAGTACTGGAGATAGAAATGTAAAGATATTTATTACATATTAGTTGTGGATTTTCTTTTATTCAGGAAATATACCATATAATGTATGTTTAAGTGATATAGAAGTGTTTCAAGTTAAGTAAATACATTATAAGCAAGGATGGATAGTGGATAGCAGTGGAATTCAGGACGCGCGCTTCGTCCTATTCGGAACTCGTCAGCTGGATGCAACTGCTTAACAGACTTGTTGATGTTCACTCTGGGACTCGAACCCACCACTGTTCGCTTCAAACGCCATCACGTTATCCATTCAGCTACTGAGTCCTGATAGCCACTTGCTTGTACAATGGGGTGAAGTTTAAATTCACTTGGTATTGTTCACTTGTATCTTTCCATTGTTATTTACGACTGCAATTGATCAATCTCTAATTGGCATATGTGCATCCTGTGCATATTGCTTCGATATTTCCTTAAGTCACAAGCTTTCAAGCAAAGATGGGTAGTGTCTAGATGTAAGCAAGCATCACTAAGTGAATTTAAACAATAATGACCATTCCAAAAAATTAATATAGAGGTTCTTCAATTACAAATCAAAAACCTCAGTATATTAAGATGAGAAATGAAAAACCTTCTAGGTAATTACACAACTTTATTACATTTATTGATCTACTAAATATAGGATGGAATAAAACAACCTTATGACCTTTCTTATATCTTGTCCTGTTTTGATCATTAATATCCAATTACTGTGTAGTCGATTATAATGATTTAAGTATTATATACACTAAATTTGTGAACTGATATTAAACCAACTTTATGTATTTTAGGTTCCACCAGTTATATTGCATTAAAAAGTAATTGTACTATTTCCTCGAAAGTCGGTTTCATCAGATGCCTCGTTTATTTCTCGTCTTTTTAGAGTTCAAATGTTTCACTATAATTCTGTCTAAGAATGCATTTCACAAACCCGTTTCATTCATAATCAATCGGTTTATAGCGGCTGGCACTAGGCCAAACCCACATAGCTTATTCTATCTCCTGGATAGACCAATCTATTCATTCTTCTTGAACCACATTTTTACGCATGTGTGATAATTACTTACCTGACTCATTATGTATCTTTACCTTCCTTTTGTTTGATTATCAATATCGATTCACTCTTGGTTAAATCGAGTTAGTTCACTCAACTTCTCCATTACGCGTCATTTTATTTTGCTCCGCTTTCCGATCAACAATTGTACGAAATATATACGTATTCAAAAATCCATTCTCCTATTTGACTTATTCAATTCCTTTATTCGCTAACGTGAGTTAAGTCGATGATTATATACGAGGATTAGTGACATGTATATTTCAATAACAAACAGCGAACAATCTAACTGGTGTCAGATATAGAATCATAAAAGGTTTATGATTTGACCATTGGTAAATACAAAACACAACTTTAGCCGACTTTCTCATCAATTCTTACAGTTATTCCACATTCTGTTGATTAAGATATTCACTTATATATTGTATTAAACATCTATAAAATCATCTTTCAATACTAAACTCATATATCATGGATGCGCACTGCTGAGGAGTCCCATAATACGATGAAACGGCCTATTCAGTGCTTCCAGGTTTTTCATGATGATCTAGCTTCAATTGACTCATGATTTCAACTATAAAATTACCAAAAAAATCTCCCTAAAATCCCCCTTCACATTATATACTTATCCTATATTTTGTTTATTTGTCAACTAATAATCATTCATAGATTTCGGAAAATCTAATGATGACATTTAATACTGTTGAATAATTCATTCGACATATACATGTTCATTTTAGAATATTCTAAACATTATTAAGTTACTAACAAACAATCAGTTTATATTAGTTTCTAATTATATATACAAAACACACTCCATTTTGGGCAAGTTTAATATACAGATAGATCTAAATCAAAAGAAAAGAAGAAAGAAGGAAAATGAAAGAAAGAAAAACGGATGCCGCTTGTCATGTTCTTGTTAAGATGTAATTTCATTTCCCATTTGTATGGGACCTTTAAAGATAGAAGCTAAAGATTCAAATCAACATGATTCATGGACAATCTTTCAAAAAGAAAAAAAACTGGTTATAAATATGAAATCATGCTTATACTACTTCAAATAGTCAGTTAGTTATGTAAGATTGTAACACTTCTATACTTATATATTACGTTGGTACATTAGATTACTGATTTAAAACAATTAGGCCCTTTGGTCAATCCCGATAGTGTAATAAGAAGACAAAGATTATCAAAACTATGTGATGATAGATTGGCGCTATACATTTCGAACAATCTGATCACACATATTACTTGTTAACAACATTTATATATAAAAATAAAAGGTCAACTGAACTAGAAATGGAGGGTAAGAGGAGATAAGGATAACAAAGAAAATAATGTGAAAACAATTTGAAACCTCATCATTCTGGATAATAAGGTAATATTAACAGAGTAGGTTTAAGGTAGTGACGAGTGATTAGAATCGAGAGGAAATTTTCGAACTTCTAGTAAGAAGTTCTGACTAGTAGAGTTGATCCGTGTCAGATATAGAGCAGTTACCAACTGAAGAAAATAGTAGACAGTCGCACAATGTCATTAACAGACTGGAGTTAGACTAGTACACTATTGAATGAGATCTTGATGGTCTAGATATTAAACGTTCATGTGCTTCACCAAAGGTTCTGGGTTAAAGTCCCGAATGGTGAAGAGTCCCATACTCAGATGCAATAGTTGTCCAGTGCTTCAAAGTTCTCAATAGTAGTCTAACATTGATCAATCCGTCATTTCAACAAAATTTCACAATCTTCAATCATCTGAGAGAGAAAAACTTGTCGAGTTTTCACACTATCCAAAAGAAAAAAAAGAGTTCTATCATTAAAATATAATAATTACTACTGAATAAAACAAGAAAATTAAACATTTTCATTTCTAACCATTTAAATAGTTGGGTAAACGATTCACATTCATAATGACGTATATTAACAAACTGATATGATAGAAGGAAAAAACGTTTTTTTTTGGTGAAGTTAACTATAGAAGGGAATCATTTCAACATTCCTAATTTTACAACATAATTTATTTGTAAAACTAACTTTTCAGTAAAAAAGAATTATGAGCAAAGATGGATAGTGGATAGCAGTGGAATCCAGTTTGACGCGCGTTTCGTCCTATTTGGGACACGTCAGCTGGATGTACATGCATCTCACAGTTGATGTTCACCCTGGGACTCGAACCCAGTACCGTTCGCTTCAAACGTCATCGCGTCATCCGCACAGCTACTGAATTCTGATAGCCAGTTGCTTGTGTAATGGGGTGAAGTTTAAATTCAATTAGTATTATTTATTTGCATCTTCCCATCGATATGTTAGGACTGCAACTAGTCAGTCTCTAATTGGCATATGTGCACACTGTGCGCATTGCCTCGATACAGCTTTATTTCACAAGCATTATAAGCAAAGATTTCACTGCTAGCCACTATCTATCTTTGCTTGAAATGCTTGTGAATTAAGGCTATTTCGAGGCCATACGTACAGTATGCACATAAGACATTAAGAGACTCATCAATTGCTGTCCTAAACATCAATGAGAAGATTCAAACAAACAATACCAAGTGAATGTAGAAAATAATTAGCTTTGAATATTATTCGTCAATATGGTTAGTTTTAATAAAGAACACAATTTAACATGAATATATTTCATTGACTTACATTCATTCGGGAACGGTGAGACTATAATTCAAGGACGATCTTGGAAAGACGATAAAGGGACGATGAGACTGTCCATCTGCTCACCAGGGCTAAATGAAGTTTATAAACCTCTGTGATGAACTAGGATTTATATTTACAGTTGACAATTAGGGTTAGGAATTAGATATAGGGTTTTCATTACAAAATGACATGAGCTATAATGCGAAAACTCTATTTCGCCGAATGGATGAGTGAATTTCGCCCCAAAATCCAAGATCTGTTATCGTAAACCGAATTGCTTCGTCCATGAGTTATAGTCTCGCCTCGGGAAGTACTTGGAAATATTGATTTCTGAACAGTTGATCTAGGTAATGTTGAATATGTTCCGAATTATTGTAAAGTTATATAATGAGTAATATACAAATATGGGTTAATTATTTTGTGTAACAATTAAAAATTTAGTTTGCCTGGCTACAGGTATGGATAAGCTGTAAAGATTATTAATACAATATTTAAGGTGTCATAATATTGTTTCTAATGCAGAACTGGTTGATTAAGTGTTTCAAAGAAGAAAACCGTTGAATCAGGATGAAGGACACAGTAGGTTTGGACTTTTGATTAATTCACATTAATAATCACAGAAATAATCAAACTTGAAACTTTTAAGAACAGCCATTCGGAACCGAATAGTCAACATTTTCAAACTCAATTAACTTACAATATATTCGACTTCTGATGATCTTAAACCTGAAGAATATACAGCTGTCCAATCAAACTTCCGATTTCATAGTTTACTCACCCTCAAATCAATCATTATTATAACAAATTTCTGAATTCAACTAATGTTCATAATCTCTGCCAAATAAATGGCGTATGTATGATTTCCAAAATGTTTCATTACATTGATGTCTATTTATAATCAGAAGCGGTTTTGTAGAGATTTCAGTATTTTCATAGTTGAAATCATGGGTCGATTAAAGCTAGACCACCATTGAAAACCTGGAAGCACTGAAAAGCCATTTTATCCGAGTATGAGACTCAACGGTTCCTAACGAGAGACTTGAACCCAGGAACTTTGGTCTCTCAGGTAAACGCTTCATATCTAGACCACTGAACTCCATACAACGGTGTTAATACCTAGTCTCAATCAATCACTGACATTGTGTAATCATCCTCCATCGTCTTTCGTTAGTAACTGGCGCCCGCCTAACACGTAACAGCTCCACTGGTCACGGCTTCTTATTAGAACTCTAGAAATTTCCTCTTGATCTTAGTCACTAGTGAGCATATGATAGTTTTTAGTATTAAGTTATGGAGATTGTTGAATTTCATTGAAATCATAGACATTAACACAGTTGGATGCCAAGTTGTCTAGAGAATAAGCGTTCGCGCGCAAGACCCTAGGTCCTAGGTTCAAGTCTCACGTGTGTGATCGTGGATGATTACAATGATATTCAAGATTTATTAGGATAACTATTCACTCATCACAACAAAAGATAGTTGCACAATATTATGGGTTGATGGACAGTAAGGAAGTATACCATTAAATACCAGCTGAGTAGTCTTTGAGTTAAAATCTTACTGGGAAATTTCAAGTTCTTATATTCGATCATTAGTTTCTGTCTCCCTACATCAAGTCCATCAACCTTCCACTGCCTCTGCAAATAAACTTCAAGAAGTCCTTAACAAACCACTGTATAATATGTTCTGGGACATTTAATAGAATGAAAATATGCCCTTATTCATCCTTTGATAAAATAAACTACCTTAATAGAAGTAATCTTATTGTAAATTAGAATAAGTTCCTTTAAGCTCCATAGAATTATCAGTTTCATCGATCAATTTTATACTGACACATTTTCACTTAAATAGGTTTATCCCCGGTCGTTAGTACCTCTAGGATCATATTTATCATAGGTGGAAATCTGTAACATTATACAGTCTTATTGATTTAAAAACTAAGCAGACAAATTATAAATGATCAACTATATTGTATTAGAACTTAACAACTCACTGAAGATAATGCTGGATGTGTCGCTAAATTTTGTGGATTAGTTAAAGTTAGACATTAACACCACTGTATGCCAGCTTAGTGGTCTAGAGGTTAAGTGTTCGCGAGCTAGACTGATAGGTCCTGAGTTCAAATCTCGTGAGGCGGGATCTTGGATGCTCACTTCTGAGGAGTCCCACAATAGGACGAAATGACCGTCCATTGCTTCCAGGTTTTCCATGCTGATCTAGCTTCAATTGACTCATAATCCACAAAACTCCATCTGATATCAACAATAATAATCAAAATATTTCATTTATTATAAAGATATAACATAATATATGTAAACTGGATATTAACATCATGTAAGGTTATATCTCTTTGATTACCATTAATACTGACAATCATATCAATTCATAATAACACAGATCGGCAAACTTATTATGATGCATATTTAATGTATCTAAACAAATTGACAGTTTTTGATTGACTCAAAAGAATCAAGTGAAAAGAAGAAGTTTTCTTTCTTCTTTTCTGAAGGAAAAACGAATGTCAAATTTCTCACTTATGTTATTATTATGATATGACAATGGTTGTATAGTTGTAACTAGCTCAATATTTGTAACCAAGGTATGTAATTATCTTGAAAAGAATGTTTGTTATTAATGTTTCACAGTTGAATTCATGAGTTAATCCAAGTTAGACAGCTAATAGAAACCTGGAAGCATTGGATAGCTGTTTTGTTTGAGTATGGAATTCTTCAGAAGTGTGCATACGACGATCTTCAATGCGGTACTCCTGTGATGTTTGCTATTGATGTTGGCAGATATAAATAGTATGTATCATCAATCGAAAGTGAAATATCTGGAGGCAGGAAGTTAAGAAGATTAAAGAAAAAAAACGACAACAAAGAGTGATTGGTGTTGAAAAGAAAGAACAATGAAGTCTGAGACGATTGATTGACATTTTGTAAATTAATTATTGACTGTATGGGTGTCAGATGTTTTTTAAGACATTCTGTACTTTTGTATTCAAATACATTCGATTGTACTCAATTGTGTTCTCTTTCACTACACTTCAACCCAGAACCGTAGGTCTTGGAAGTAACCGCTTAAACTTAGTTTGACAATCATTTTAAGTATCTTAGCCTCACAACCACTCTTTTATCATTTAGTATATTTGACGGAATAGCACAGAAATCATATTTCTTATGAAACTATCAAATAATAAACATTAAGTTCATATCGCTTCTTCTCACCACTACATTTTGATGAATACTGAATAAATAGCTGTCTCAGATTGTTTATATCATTCTGTATATAATTCTAGCTTTAACTGTGCATCAACAAGCTTATACGATGGTTGATTATTACAATTGAAATATCTTTAGATGTGATTTCATTGACTTTCATGTAATCAATCACGTTATCAATCTTTTCTTAAGATTCAAACCGATTTTGGATTCCACAAAGATCTTTAATCTTCAGATGAAGAATAGAATCATATTAAAGTTACATATAAGAGATATCCCATAATTGTTATAACTTGTCTGTACCTGCCTATTGGAGATCAGTGAATTATCGATTGGAACAGTGACACACGAAAACCCTACGAGCATTTTAGAGTGCTTATCGGTCCTGCTACTGCCTAGCCCAGCCAGTTAAGTCCAAAACACCAATAACAGCCTCTGTAATATTAATCATTATTCTCAAACATACTGAGTTTTATATACCAAACAAACTGACTACATCGTAACATAAAATAGAAAATAACATTTGTACAAGAGTTAGCCAAATGTGGCTGTGAATAGGGGCAACAGTAATTAATAGACTAGAGATACCTCAAGAATGGTAAATCGTATCATAGGTCAAAATAAAGCTCATAATAAGAGGGATACGAATATGAATAGTTGACTTACTTAACAATTATGCAATAGGAAATATACGCATAGTATTATTCCATAAATGGATCTCAAAAGTTACCATTCATTATTCTCATCGGGATATAACAACAATATAATGTGTATCATTCATTCGATTGTAGGTTGTGAAATTAGTGTACTATCTAAATAGGTTAAATACACTTAATACAAACACAGTATAGTAGTTGCTATACAAATAAATAGATTATACATTACAGTAGTGAACCAAGTGAATGTAATGTGAAATATTCACTGAAATAAGAATAAAACATTTTGATAAATAATCATAATAACATTCACTTGATCATCTAACTACTCCAATCGGAAGTAGGCAATGTTTCTGAGGTCTGAAAATTATCACAATGACAGATGAATAAATCATATAGACTTTCATAAAATAAATAGATTTATGGGTAGTAGTAAAAATGAGAAAGTTTAGTTTATTTTATTTTGTAAATCTTCACCTGGATATACAAACGGTTACTTCGAGGTAATCTACACAAAGTAAATGTATTCGTCCAAGATGATCAATAATAGGATAATGGAAATTGTTTTTAACATCTATATGAATCTTATATGGTTGAAATCATGAGTCAATTGAAGCTAGACTACCATGGAAAACCTGGAAGTACTGGATCACCGTTTCGTTCTAATGTGGGACTACTCAGCAGTACGCATCTACGATCCCGCCTCATGAGATTCGAACCCAGGACCTATCAGTCTCGCGCGCGATCGCTTAACCACTAGACCACTGATCACTTAAATCTGAAGAGAGATAAGTTACTTTTGATCTTACTCTTGTGTATTTAACAATATTTCGACTTCACTTATGTTAGTTTAGTTAGATAGCTTGATAATGTATTGGGTTAAACATAACAAAATTTACGTAAACTGTTCTAAATCTAAATGACTTATGAATGGACAAAATATACATTAGCATGTAATTAGTTCTATTTAAAATTTGTTTGGGATTAAACAGTGTTCTCCGGTTTTTCGTCTTTAAATATTTAAACCACGTATATCAACAAAACGATAAGACTATAATTTATGGATTAACAAATTAGGTATAAGATGACAAGTCTTTGATTTTGTCACGAAATACATTCATTCATTTCACTAAATTGAGTTTTGGCATCATAGCTGATGTCCGTCCCTAATCGTAAACATCATGAGTAAATTATAATCCCTATTCTGTGCACAGGTTTATAACCTTCATTTAGCCCTGGTGAACAGATGGACATTCTCAAAGTCACTTTGGTGTCTCTCACAAGATATCATGTTTTTGCTTAAAGATGAGATAAACACATGAAAAATACTTATAAAATTGATAATATAATCCAATCCGTCTGCTGACACTGTTAGTAAGCTGAATGAAAGTCTATGTTTAGTAAAATATTTATTGTCAAAAAGATATTAGACTGATTATGTCGAATGATACAGGACAAAGTGTTCTTTGTGAAGGTCGAAGAAAGGATGAAACACATTCATGGAAAGAATTTATTTTTAAATACAAAGTATAAGAGATAGAAATAGTAATTTCAATTGAAAGTCAGTCCAAAAGTAATGACAAATTGTGCTAAGAAGTGTTCCAAGCCTACAGTTATTCCTTGTTGTAAACTGTCGAATGACATCACTTTATATAATCACTCAATGAGATGAAAGTTAGGAATTCGTGGGGAGCCTAATATTCATAAAGACAGATCTGAGGCAGAACTATATTGAAACAGAGAAATTGCTGAACTAGGCGCAAAATAATAATCACAGTGGTTATCTCTACAAAATAGATCCATCATTTGCTGATTTAAATCTAGATAACTTGTGATCTTCCTAGCTAAACATTTGATATATTTTGATTGAGACGATGAATCGACCAATTTTAGACCACCATTGAAAACCTGAAAGCATTCGATGGCCCTTTATTTATAGTATAGGACTCCTCAGTAGTGCGCACACACAGGATTCGAACCCAAGAGCTCCGGTCTCGCGCGAAAACGCTTAGCCTCCAGACCACTGGTCCAGTACCCAACGGGGTAAATGCCTAATTTCAACCAATCCACGAAATTTGGCGACTATCTTCCGTTGTTAGACAATAACCCCGTTGGATGACAGCTCAGTGGTCTACAGGTTATGCATTCGCGCGCAAGACCGGAGCTCTTGGGTTCGAATCCCGAGTGTGGGGTCATAGATACTCACTACTGAGAAGTCCTATATTTGAGCGAAACGGCCGTTGTTTTGTTTGAATCCACAGTTTAGATTTGGTTTCTTGACTATTCTAATCTTCTACCATTATTTTCCCATTACTATTCAATAAGAGATGAATAAGCAAAGATTGTATTAAATGATGAATGTTGGGATCAATATGAACAAATCAATTTTGTAACAAATTCTATCAATTTTCTTGTATTTCCGTTACTTCTTCTTGACGCCATATAACACTTACTGTCAATCTTTGTGTTAAACAATCCACAGTCTGTTCCATCCTATTATTAGAAATAATCTACTTGAACCAAATGTCCATTTTATAGTAGACTATTTTTGGAAACTATTTGAGTAGAAGTAATTCATTTTATAGAAGAGGATAAGAACCTTTCTTCAATTCACCTGTGATATAATTAAATTTTAAATGAGTATTTATAATATTTTCTCAGTTTGTCATTCTGTGGTGCATGCTACTAATGTCGACAGACATAAGTAGTATGTAACACTAATCAGAATTGGAACGACTGGCAGTAGAAAGTTGAGAAGATGGAATTGCAGAGAATAAGAATGTAAACAGAGAGTCATTGTTATAACAACAGGAATGAAGGGGAAATTAGGAAATCATCAAAAAACACCACAAAGCACTTCTTAACTTGGAATTCTCAAAGCAAGAGGAAAAGAGAACGACCAAAGAATGCATTGTCCTGAGAACAGGAAGAACACATCAAATCAATTGCATCTGGGAGCAGTTGAAAAGAAAAGTACAGCACAGAGTAGGCTGAAGATTCCTAGCATATAGCGCTTGGTGAATGGTTGCTCAACTTCGTAGATTGGTTGAAGTTAGACATTAGCACCGTTGGATGCCGGCTCAGTGGTCTAGTGGTTAAGCGCTCGCGCGCGAGACTGATAGGTCCTGGGTTCGAATCACGCGGGGCGGGATCGTGGATGCGCACTGCTGAGGAGTCCCACATTAGAACGAAACGGCCTTCCAGTGCTTCCAGGTTTTCGATGGTGATCTAGCTTCAATTGACTCATCATTTCAACTATCATAATATAATACAATTTAGTTCAAAACATCATGTTTCATTGGAAAGATATCAATTGTACATGGATACATACAAAATATATTATCAAAACTATTACTCAATTTAAGCAGAGATGGATAGTGGCTAGCAGTGGAATCCAGTTTGACTCGCTTTTCGTCCTATTTGGGGCTCGTCAGTTGGATGTGCCTGCATCTCAGAGTTGATGTTCACTTTGAGACTCGAACCCAGTACCGTTCGTTTCAAACGCCATCGCGTTATCTACTCGGCTACTGAGTCCATCTCTGCTTACCATGCTTGTGAATTGAGGCTATATCGAGGCAATACGCACAGTATGCACATATGACAATTAGAGACTGACCAGTTGCAGTCCTAATACATCGATGGGAAGATTCAAACAAACAATATCAAATGAATTTATAGATGAGAATCATGAATGATTAAGAGTAATAATAAGGGTTAAATTTGTTCTTATCATGCAATTCAATATTGAGTTATTACATTAAAACAAGCGAAAGAGAGAAATTATCTATATGTGTAATAGAGAAAACTAACAGTTGACTACAGTAACCTTCAGTGATAACCGATTACCTTTAAAAAGTAAACGGTGTTTTACAAAACAAAAAAACCATTTTAAACAAATCAATAACAGTTACTATGCATTGGATATGAATTGTGTTGTTAACCTATCTTACCCATATTAAAACCATCTATGGCATTACTTTGTTGAAATGTAGTTAAAAATGTATCGTGACTGAAAAAGATTCATTCAAAATAGGAATGGTATGTAATTAAATTTTGATATTTTCACAGTTGTATATCCTTGATTTTGTTACTTGTAAGTGTGTGTGTGTGAAGTTACTTTGAATAGTTTGGTTATTATTATACAAGCGAATTTTATCGTAATTTTGGTTTTTAATACACTATGGTAACTAATAATTCATTAAATAATGAATTCTATTACAGGGTATTACTTACCTACGTCTGTTACCCCCAATGGAGCATAGACCGCCGACCAGCATTCTTCAACCCACTCTGTCCTGAGCCTTCCATTCTAGTTCTATCCAACTTTTGTTCATTCTTCTCATATTTGTCTTCACTTCTCGACGTAATGTGTCCTTTGATCTTCCTCTTTTCCTTTGGCATTCAGGATTCCATGTAAGGGCTTGCCTTGTGACGCAGTTGGCTGCTTTCCTGAATGTGTGTCCTATCCACTTCTAAAACTTATTCCTGATTTCTTACTCCACTGAAATCTGTTTTTTCTCTCCCACAGTAGGTTGTTGTTGATAGTGTCTGTTCAACGGATATGAAGTATTTTGCGTAGACAACTGTTAATAATTACTGTTTCTTCTGGATGACGGCTTTCATAGTCCTCCAAGTTTCCGCCACATACAGTGCAATTATCTTGACATTTGTATTGAAAATTCTGATCTTGGTGTTGGTTGACAATTGTTTTGAGTTCTAGATATTTTTTAGTTGTAAATATGTTACTTTTGCTTCTACGATCCGCTCCTTCTCACAGAGTAGACATTCTTTGAAAAAGTTTAGAAGTTCATCTGTATAGTTTTCAAATCTCACAGTCTCAAGACTACATATAGTCGACTTTCTTATCATCCTTTACATAACTCTATAATGAGGTCAAGAAACCTTTGTCCATGAACATGATCATAAAATGGTTTTTACTTTAAAATGATTCTTTTGAAAGTCTTGAATGGACTGACAGGAATACTTCGATCATAAAAAGTCTTATTTGATATTTTAAAGAAAACCATCAAAGTCTACTTCAACGAGAAAAGTGAACTTTAACAAAATATTATTCTAGGAGTTTTTTACCAGTTCATTTCTGTTTACTCTGTTTTCAACTGATTTTCATTAAAGAGCTTACTATCTTGATGTCCTCTTTGATTGTCATTGACTTATTTGTAAGGATTCACATCGATTATTTTATTAAAATATTATTTCTTCATAATCTGATAGATCGAGATCTGCTAAAGAACCCGATAACAGTACGAAACGGCTATACAGTGCTTCCAGTTTTTTTGCTGGTTACCTAACTTAGATCGATTTATGATCTCAGTAACTGAGGATATTAATTAAAAAAGACCGACGTGTTTTAAAAGGTGAAATAAATAATTATCTACAATAGGTTTCATTCTAGCCACATTGGCTTCCTAGTTTTAAGCAACTGAAGCATATTCAAGATTAAAATCGCTTTCGACTAACAACTTACAAGCTTTGCATAGTCATTATTATCAAAATGATAGTAAATTGCCTTATACAGATATGGAATTATTATATTGATGAGTGTGTAGATGATAATTAAACTATTATTTTTTTTCGTATTGTTTGTTTGAATCTTCCCGTTGATCTTTAGGACTGCAATTGATCAGTATCTTGTTGGCATATATACGTCCTGTGCGGATTGCCTCGATATTGTCTTAAGTCAAAAGAAATTGTAAGTAAAGATGGCAGATGGCTAGCAGTGGAACCTAGGACGCATATTTCGTTCTACTTGTGACTCGCTAGCTGGATGTACCTGCATCCCAGACTTGTTGATATTCACTCTGGGACTCGAACATAGTACCTTTCTCTTCAAACGTCACCGCGTTATCCAATTATCCATTGATTCCCGATAGCCACTAGCTTGTGTAAGGGTTAAGAAAATATAAGTTCGTTTCAAGTTATATTTATGTACGGTCTAATAATTACCGAACATAGAGAACATTTTAAATGATTATAGATAAACAATAAAAAAATCTCTTTCATTTTCTACAAAAATATTTTTGTTTTTGGTTCGATAATTTTGTGACACATCAATTAGTTTGTAAACATACTATTCAATGTTCAATGAATGGAACGTATTACTGTAAAACTGTGTAGACAATTCAAAGCAAACAGAGTGAATATTTAATCATATTCACTAGGTGGTGATTAGTGTCAGTTCCTTCTTCGTGCATATCGAATGCTATCGATCAAGTTGCAATGTGGCCACTAGTCTAGGTGACTCGACACTGTGTGCACTATGTTGAGATAAGATAGTGGTTAGAGGTGGTCAACAGGAAACCTTGGACACGGGTTTCGTGCTACTTGGCACTTGTCAGCAAGGTGTACCTGTAATCTTGAGGGACCTGGTGCTCCCTGACCGATTCAATCCCGTATCACCCAGCTTCATAGTCAGAGACGTTACCACTGAGCTATCCAGGCCGCGACCGGCCTCCTATAGGACTGAGATGTAATCACAAATGATTGATCAATGGGTAGTGATCAATATCATATGTTTCAAGTCCTTCTTAAGACTATTCATTTTGAGAAGATAAATGAAATCTCACCCACAAATGAAATTCATCCATTTTATAATTATTCAAATGAGTTAAAATAGTAAACAACTTTAGATTCAATACATTATTTCATCAATAAAACTACTTTAAGTTTACTGATTGGTACAAGTGAATTTGAATATTCTTGATTTCTGGTCAAAACATAATTGACGTTACTATTATTAAATATGGAAGCATCGATGATAAACAAGAAAGATCGATGCAGATGTAAAGGCAAGGATTGGCCAAGCAAGGGCAGCATTTCTACAATTGAAGAACATATGAAACTCAAAACAACTCTCAACTAACTTCAAAGTGGGAATCTTCAATAAGAACGTCAAGACAGTCCTACTGTATGGAGCTGAAACGTGGTGAACTACTACATCCATCGTGAAGAAGGTACAAGTATTTATAAACCGTTGTTTTTGCAAAATACTCAACATTCACTGACCGGATACCATCAGCAACAGCCTTCTGTGGGAGAGGACAAACCAGCTTCCAGCTGAAGAGGAAATTAGGAAAAGACGTTGGAAGTGGATAGGACATACATTGAGAAAATCAACAATGTACATCACGACTCAATCCCTAACTTGGAATCCGGAAGGGAAGCGGAAAAGAGGAAGGCCAAAGAACACACTACTCCGGGAAATAGAAGCAGATATGAAAAGGATGAATGTTAACTGTAAACAACTGGAAAGGAAGGCTCAGGACAGAGTTGGATGGAGAATGCTGGTGAGCAGCCTATGCTCTTTCACGAGGGGTAACAGGCGTAAGTAAGTAAGTTATATCTCAATGTAAAGGTAAGAGTGAGATATAGTCGTTTTGTTATATCCAAAAGAAGAATAAGTGAATAATAACTGTAAGGAGTTATTTATGGACCATTATTACATATATTCTTATTGAATAATTATCAAGTAACTAGATTATATGGATATTTATATTCCTTTTATCGTAAGATTCATTTGACCTATCGCCTACGGTTATATGATTCACCATTCTTGAGTTATTCCCATCACTGTCCGGATACTATCAGCAACAGCGTTTTATGGGAGAGGAAAAACCAGCCTACAGCTGAAGAGGAAATTAGGAAAAGACGTTGGAAGTGGATAGAACATACATTGAGGAAATCACCAATGTGCATTACAAGGCAATCCCTCACTTGGAATCCGGAAGGGAAGCGGAAATGAGGAAGTCCAGAGAACACATTCCGCCGGTAAATAGAAGCAGATATGAAAAGGATCAATGTTAACTGGAAAGGATTGCCCAGGACAGAGTTGGATGGAGAATACTGGTGTGCGTTCTATGCTCCTCCACGACGGGTAGCAGGCGTAAGTAAATAAGTAATTATTAAATATCTCAATTAGTAGAAACTTTGTATTCCTGACGTTCCGTGACAGAATTTGAGTCACTTTTTCAGAGTGAATTAATGAAATAATATGAACATAAATTTAAATAGTATGAATAAAACAATGTAGAATATCTGATGTTGTTGTTTGGTCTTTGCATAAACATAAAAAGGAGACAAGCTCTGTTGGAACATCTTTCCCCGCTATTTTAAATACCAACTGTAGTTTTGTAGTGAACAAGAACGCAAATGTGAACAATCGAATATATATCTCTATGAACATCCGTTTTATCTCAAATCTTAAATATGCAAAGCATTTCAATGTGTATAGTACTGGAGATAGAAATTAAAGGATATTTATTACATATCAGTTGTGGATTTTCCTTTATTTAAAAAATATACCATATAATGTATGTTTATATGATATAGAAGAATTTCAATACATTATAAGCAAAGATGGATAGTGGATAACAATAGAATTTAGGAGGCGCGTTTTGTTTAATTTGGAACTCATCAGTTGGATGTACTTGCATAACACACTTGTTGATGTTCACTCTAGGACTCGAACCCGATACTGTTCGCTTCAAACGTCATCACGTTATTCACTTAGCTACTGAATTCTGATAGCCACTTGCTTGTGAATTAAAGCAATATCGAAACAATGCGCACAGTATGTACAATAAGAGATTGATCAATTGCAGTCCTAAACATCAATGGTAAGATTCAAATAAACAATACCACGTGAATTTAAGTAAATACCTTTGAATTTAGTATTTTTGTCTGAAGTAGATATTCTACTAAGAACTCCTATTATACTGTCTTTTTCAAACTTTTAATTGTTTTATTGAGTAATGGACGTATCTAGTGTAGTGAACGAGAACACAAGTGGCTACAATCGAATACAAAATCACAGAATGCCTTAGTAAAATCTGAGAACCATACAGTAAACACTTCATTTGCATAACATCAATCAATTGTCTCAGACTTCATTGTTCCTTTATTTTCATACCGATCATTCAGTGTACTCGTTACCTCTTCTATGATCTTCTTAACCTTCTGTCTCCAGACATTTCACTTACTATTAATGATACATACTACTTATATCTGTCAACATCAGTAGCACACTCTACAATATAAATTTTTTTGAAAACATTTACAGATTAGACAAATGTTTTTTTTAATGATGGAAATGTTCCTATTTAATTACCCCTATATGATTATTTTTATTATCGTTGTGTAACCCATTGAGTTCTGTATTTATCTACTTTGATTTACGAAAGTATAAATCAGCTCATTATGATATATATATATAGATATAATAAACAATGGTTTACTAGGTAAACAAAACTGTGTATGTTATATCCTGGTGAAGACATAAGTACGGGTAACTCCCAGAACCTAATAATGGACGATTAATCCATATATAATCTTATGGTTTAACTATTGAGTAATTAGATTGTATATATCTATATTCATCTTATTATAAGCTTCATTTTGACCTATGAATTATTGCTGTACGATTTACTGTTTCCAAACTCTATTCATTTTATTGATTATTGTCTCCCATGTTCACAGTCACATTTGGCTCGGTCTTATACAAATATTATTTTTTTATTTTGTGGTGTGATGCCGTTTGTCTGTCTGGTATATAAACAGAGTATGCTTGAAATAAATGATTCGCATAGATTCGCATAGCAGAAGCTGTAATTGGTGTTCTGGACTGAATTGGAAGGGTTAGGCGGACAAGGGACCAATAGGGACGCTAGACTGCTCATACTAGCCGAATGTCATTGATTAGCACACTATTTAAATTAGAAAAATCGTATTTCGATTGGTGGATAATTCACGTCATAAAAAGTCGGACATCGTAACGAATTGGCATACGGCCTTCTTATTTTTTAAACTCATTACAGTGTACTTTCATTATACTACAGTTCACAGTGAACGACAGTAGATGTACTTAGATATACAGATAGTCTTTTCAAAAAAATAATAATCTTAAACAGAAAAGTATACAGATGAATGATCTGTTGGTTTTGGTCTTGGTTAAACAACTGAATAAGTGAACTGCATATATTGTAATCAATGAAAGCACAAGTGGAAACAACCAAATCTATCTTAACGAAACACTACAAAGTTATTTCATAAAATGTGAAAGCAGTATATTCTATATTTCATCTCGAAAAATGTCCATCAATTGTCTCACACTTTGTTGTTCCTCCGTTTCCATACTAATCACTCTCTGTTCTCATTCTCTTCTTTTCGATTTCCTCAATCTTCTGCCACCAGCTATCCTATTTTCGTTTGGTATTACATACTACTTAGATATAAAGACATAAGTAGTATACACCACAATATGATAATATTTTTAAAATGGGAGATGAGTTATTTGTGTATGTATTTCAAAATATGACATTTTGGGGGAAATAATATCAACGTGATGTTTTTATAAAAGTGACATATTTTGATTAGAAAAAATGGTTTTCTTTATGAATTAAGTAATAAGTCTTACTCATTGAACGCTATACTCAGATCCTAAATTAATCTCGTAACCCCCAAGCTAGAACTACACAGCGACTTGAACACAAGAGAAAAGTTGCAAAATATGTGAGAAGCACTTTACTCCAAAGGTCCATTTATGTACAGAAAATATAGGGTTTTTATAGTGTTTTAGAAGTCCTCGGGTTTTCCTGAAAATTCTAGAATGCTACTAAACATAATAGCAGTGTAGTAATCAGCCTATCACAACCTATACATGTGACTTTTCATCTTCGCGATGTTTCTTGCAAAACGTCTAATCAAACGCTGATTGCATAAAATGCTTCTTAATGTTTCCTGAGCTTGTCATGTCTATTGCGAGAAATTTTCAGGATCACCCCAACATTTAGTTTGATTAAAAGACGATTAAAAATCAGGGAACTTTGGACACCTATTTCGTTTGGGTATGAAGTTGCTTAGTAGTGCACAACAATGACTCTGTCAAGAATCGAAAATTAATGTTTTAGATCTTATAGTGATCATGGTACCTGTGATTGTAATTTACTGTTCACTTTCAATCAAATAGTTCAGATTTTTAGCTCTCAGTATTCATGATAGAGCTTGGCAATCATGAAGATAATGCTTACGTAACTGTCTGACTTTTTCTTAATTCTGGCTTAACATAAAAGCCTTATGGATATCACTCTGAAAAAATCTTTGTTGATTAGAAGATTTCACTTCGATTTTAGGGATTTTAGAGATTTATTAAAGTTGCGGGTATATGACCGCCTCAAGTGTGCTTTGATTCCTTTCAAAACAATTCCATAAAATTACATAATATAGTAAATGATCTATGATTAAATGTCCACATTTCCTTCTAAATTAACCTTTTTATATTGATTTTAGATGCAACTGATAACAGTGAAAAAAGACTATAACAAACACAATTTGTGTTACTGAGGTTTCCATGCTAGATAGTTTGATTACTTAGCCTTTATGATCGCCCTGAGTAACAGTGATCAAGTTTATTTCATATAAAAATGGGTTTCTCAGTTGTTAGACAAGCGTTAAATCACTTTTTTTCTGATGCCCTAATTTGTTTTTGGTTGTCTTTGCAGTCTTTATTCTGTTCCTTTTGTCTTGTATTTATTAATGACAGTCATGTTTGGTAGATCTCTGATCATGTGGTTGTGTGTCTATTTTGATATGAGTCAAAAGATCTTATTTGTCTTGCTATGACTATCAATTACTAATTTATCAGAATGTATCGCTTCCAAACATCCAATTGCCTTCATGGAATTCCCTTGATCTAGAACCTCGACATTTCTCAAGTGTGATTCATATCTCACATTGTCTATTTAAGCAACAATGGTGAAAAAAGGAAACCTCCATATTTAAACGATCAAGCTCAAAGAACCTATCATTGTAGACAGTATAAACTTAAGTTGTATCTCTTCTCCACTATACATGACAAGCCAATTTACCTAGCCAACTTGAGTCAAGTTTTCACCTTGTTAATTATTCACTTATTAACTCCAACTGTTTTTACATGAGCGTATGTGTGTGTACACTTTTTATCTTATTCACCACATGTCTGTAACTTATTCTTGTCTGACTATAAATATTAATTAATACTTGATTAAAGTGAGTTGGCGTACCCGCCATGTCCAATGCGTGCTATTTTCGCTTGCTCGCTGATATTTGCTCATGTGCTTATAGTTTTCTGGCCTTCGTCATAAGTTAATAAAATTGTAGTTGCCGCTTCTCTTTGCCTTCTGATTTTATGCACAATTGGGATTTCTATTATGACGGTTATCGAGGTGAACGATTAACGAAGCACGGCACTACAATTTCACACGATTGTTGATCTGAACAAACAATCAGGGGGAACGAAGCGAAACGGTTCGGAGAAGGCATGTGATCTAACTCAATTTAATGAAGCGTAACTCAATATTCATGCTCAGAAATAAGTAATTAACGCATTTACAGACTATATAAAAAATACAGTCGAGGTTAATAAGCGAATAAGTGACAAGATAAAAATGTGGCTTGTAAATAATGAATAGATTGGTATGTCCAGAAGCTAGAATAACCTATGTAGGCTTGACAGTACAAGCCCCCACAAGGTTATATTATTCCTCATTGGATTGAAAAAATGACCACATAATATTGAAATTAAAAATTCAAACTGTCGTATCTGAAATCAACGATCTGAAGATTAAATACACTCACAGTGGAACTTGAAAGTTCATTGTTTGATCTTGATGTGAACAGCGAAACAAGAAGCCTTAACAGACTACGAAAGCTATTTTCGGGGACGTTTTTTCATTTAATTCAAAACTTGTAAAACTGTAACATTTACTTTTGTCTCATGTCTATTCTACGCATCATAAGCTTTCGTTTGATGTATGATTCACTGTCATAGCCCTTTCTGTTCCAAAGCTAATATAATTTAGACGTAACCTTTTTGTACTCCATTTTCTACTCTAATCCCCCAGTTTTGGACATATTTGTATTTTCCTGATTATTGTACGTTGTGGTCAGGTTAGTCATCTATTTATTCATGTATCTTTTTACACTAATCTGGATTCGGAATTCGGGTACCAGATCGGAATTTGGAATAAAGAGAGTAGTGTTCCAATTGTCTTGTCTTCTCTCTTGTGCGTGCTTGTCAGCCAATCAGGAATAGAATAGTTGTCGGCTCTCTAGCCCCAATTCGAACTCACGCATACTAGACTCAAGGTTAAGCCAGTCAGCCTATTGAGTCAAGGTCTTATTCTACATTAGACAAGTTAGTCTCAGCACAAAAGTGGGTAAACTGATCAAGGACGTAACAGATCTTATACACATATTCATAGATGAGTCCTCTTTGCTTGCTTACTTACTTATGCCTCTTACCCTTCATGGAGGAGCACAGGCCGCCTACCAGGATTCTCCACCCAACTCTGTCCTGGGCAATCTTTTCCAGTTCTTTCCAGTTGTTATTCATCTTTTTCATATCTGCTTATTCCTTCAACTCCCAGGACAGAGTTTAAATGGTCTGAATTATTTTTTCTGGTTAGCATTCTTTCAGTGAGTTAGTTTTTCTACAGGATAGGGTCGCTAACCCCATACCCAATCCTCCTCCTTTACCTGGGCTTGGGACCGGTAGTAACTTTAAAAGAGCTGCAGGCGGAGTTAATCCTCTTTGCAGAATCCCCTAAATAGAACGACAAAAACTATTCATCACTTTCTAGTTTTTCCCACATTTCTTTCTAACTAACATCTATTCATAATCTAAATTATATATTCAAGTAATTTATTAATACTATAATTATATTATCCTATTTGTAATGTTAATTACCAATGGTCATTAGGTAAATTTCATCAATTTATCAAGTTAATTGTTTCTCTTTTTTTGAAAAAAAAGGAAAAAAAAAGGAAAGAAAGAATTTAATTTTAATTTTCCTTTTTTTATTCACCGTATCTAAGAGTAAAGATTTTTCTTTTTCTCTTTTTTTCTTTTCTTTTCTTTTTTTCTTTTCTCTTTTCTTTTTTTCTTTTTTTTACAACACTTACATACTAATTTCTAATTGATTACAATGTACCCAAGGAGATATTGTTTAACTTATTGTTTGTTTGTTTGTTTGGTTGGTTGTTCCCCTTTCAGATTTAATTTATTTTTCATAATTAATTTATGAATAATGTAAAATGGATTGTTTAAAGATAATTAACACATTTTATTAAAAACTATATTACTTATGAATTCAATGTAAATAGGGATTTCTGATATAAAATAGATGTGAATGGATAGTTATTGGCATTTCGGAGATTTTATATAGTTGAGATCATGAGTCAATTGAAGCTAGACGACCATGGAATACCTCGAAGCACCGGACAGCCATTTCGTCCTATTGTGGTGCTCCTCAGCATTGCGCATCCACGATCTCGCATCACGAGATTCGAACACAGGTCCTATCAGTCTCGTGCGCGATCACTTAACCACTAGACCATTGAGCGGGAATCCAATGGTGTTAATGTTTAACTTCAACCAATCCACGAAATTGAGAAACCATTCATCAATGTCTTCAGTGAGTTGATATCTCCCAAAGGACCTGGTTGAACTCCACCTGGTTACCGCACTGGTAACTGCTGAGGAGTCCCACAATAGGACGAAAGGGCCTTCCAGTGCTTCCAGGTTTTCTATGGTGGTCTAGCTTCGATTGACTCATGATCTCATTTAAATAAAATTAATAAAATCTTCACAAAACCCCCTTCTGATTTCGGAGATTATTTGGTTTGAGTTTCTTAAATCCATATAAGTAGTATTGGACAGTGATCAGGCATGGAATGTAATTTGCTAGAAGATCGATAACGAAAGAAGGGGAACGCAACGCAATTGGTATGAAAATGCATGAACAATGAAATCAGAGACGATGGACTGATATTTGCAGAAGGAACGGTTAAGACTGAGATAATTGATTGATAGTTCGCAAATTAATTGTTTACTGTATGGTTGTCAGATTTTTAGTGAAATAGTCATTAATTTTCGTATCAAATACATTCGATTGTCCCCACTCGGGTTCTTGTTCACTAAAATTATACTTAAACAGAATGTTTCAAAGTTGAAGGGTTGTTTTCAGATATTAGAAAATAAGTGATGAGTGATAATTTGATAAATATGAATAGTTGATCTATGCAGATGAATATACACACTGAAGTCTAGTTATATAATAACACTATGATTGGTAAGGTAATGGTTACACATAGGTGGAGTTTTGTTCTCTTAGCTGGATGGTTTGATTTTGGAGCTTTCATCGTTATTCTGAGCGACATCATAAGCACAAACTTCAGGTAGAAGAGAAATGTTAGATTTTCTCCATATGTGACTCACAATTTATCCTGTAAACCTTGATCTTGATTGTTTATTGTTGATCTTTAACATATCATTGTTCAGCTCTTTACTTTGATTGTATCTCCTATTGATTTGATTCTTGATCTTATATTCGTCCATGAATTTTCTGATTAGTTGATGATAGATTGGGTTGATTTCAATGTGTTTGTTGATTTCTGATTGATTTGAGTGCCAAGCTTCTAAAAATTGTCTGGTGCATTTAGTATTCCCTCTATCCAAGATCACAACATTTTCCCAGTCGAATGTGTGTTCACATTTGTGCACATGCATTATTAGGATCCAGGATATGTCATGGAGTTTCACCGCCAACTGATGTTCGTGCAGACGAAGATGAAGAGGGGGGAGTCCATTTTGTCTGATGTAGTGTTTTTCGTGGTTGGAACAGTTTATTTTGTAGATGATCTCCGGTTTTTCTTCTTTTATTATTTCATTCTTTGGTCTGCATAGGATTGACTGGTGTGATTTTGTTGGTTTGTGTGCCACACCTATTTCAAATGACTTCAATAATCCAGTTGTAATTTCTGATGATTTTTATATACGGTGGAATAGTCTATTTTATCCCCACTGGTGAGTTCGGATGGTATTTTTGGATGAAGTTGCGTGAGCAGCCATTAGTTTGAACGGTGGTCATTATCACCATTTTTAATTGATATTTATGTTCTTCTTCAAATTGCTACCGCCAAAATGAAAAAAGTAAGTAATTCTTGTGTAATTTCATATTCAAACTTATCAAATATATCAACTGATCAAAAGTTACTTTGCTTCAAATAACTCTAGGGGAATGTTTTTTATTAAATATACATTATAAATTATTTTGAAACTCTTCTACTGTAGTGACTAGCAACGGAATTCAGGATGCACGTTTCGTTCTATTTGGGACTCGTCAGCTGGGATGTACCTGTATAACAGACTAGTTGATGTTCACTCTGGGACTCGAACCCAGTACCGTTCGCTTCAAATACCATCGCGTTATCCATTAAGCTACTGAGTCCTGATAGCCACTTGCTTGTGCAATGGGGTGAGGTTTAAATTCGCTTGGTATTGTTTGTTTTGAATCATCCCATTAATGTTTCGGACTGAAATTGATCATTCTCTTACTGGAATATACGCGTCGTGTGCAGTTTGCCTCGATACAGCCTTAATTTACAAGCATTATAAACAAAGATAGATAGTGTCTAGCCGTGCATACTATGCATATATGCCAATAAGAGACTGATCAATTGCAGTCCTAAATAACAATGGAAAGATAAACGTATATAACACCAAGTGAATTTAAACTTTACCCCATTACATAAGCAAGTGGCTATCAGGACTCAATAGCTAACTGGATAACGCGATGGCGTTTGAATCAAAAAGCACTGAGTTCGAGTCCCAGAAAGAACATCAACTCTGAGATTCAGGTACATCCAGCTAACGAGTCCTAAATAAGACGAAACGCGCGTCGTACTGGATTCCACTGCTAACCACCTGCCATCTTTGCTTATAATGCTCGTGAATTAAGTCTATATTGAGGTAATACCCACAGTACGCATATATGACAATAAGAGGCTGATCAACTGAAGTCCTAAACATCAATGGGATTTTTCAAAACAAGCAATATCAAGTGAATTCTTCTACTATAGATTGAAATTAACTGAACATCTATAAAAACATCCATTTAATTACACTTTAAAAAGCTTATTAAGGTTTACTTCATTGATGATTTCAACTATAAAATTACTAAAATCTCAACACAAAACCCCTTCTGATATTAAATAAGAGTTTTCGCCTGGACCATTAAAATGAACACACTTCAAAAAAGGAATAAATTCTCTTATCAATACCGTTTGTATAATTTGAAAAGGGAAAAATAGTCTGGTTTTATTCATAATACATATATATTTATATCTATTCATTATAATTCAATTTATAGTTGAAATAAATGAAGGTGACAGTTTAATTGTATTCAGAATGCTTATATAATGCTATACAGTGTCTTTAATTTACATTTAAGGGCCTACTATTCCATTGAGACGACTATTATAATCAAATAGATGTGACAATAATAAAAATAAAAATAGCCGACGATACATAATAAAAATTGGTCTACATTTGAATTATTATATGACTTGAAGTAAACCTACTTCTATCACTTTATTCTGTATTATATAAAACTACAATCTATAGTAAGTATAGAACTATCATCAAGAGACTTAGCATCAGTTTATGATGTTGGTTTGTTTGTTTTTTGTAGAAAACCTTTAGGGAACAATGTGAAATGATAAATGTATGACCATTTTTAGTTTAGTTATTAATGTATGAGAATGAAATTTATAATCATCTTATTTCTTCATTTAGTACGTCAAAATGTATGGTGTTATAGTTAACATGACTAATAACTATAAACAAAGATGGATGGTGGTTAGAAGTGGAATTCAGGATGCGAATTCCATCTTATTTGAGACTCGTCAGGTGGATGCACCTACATAACAGACTAGTTGATGTTCACTCTGGGACTCGAACCCAATACTGTTCGCTTCAAAACCCACTACATTATCCACTTAGCTACTGAGTCCTGACAGCCATTTGCTTGTGAAATGGGGTGAAGTTTAAATTCACTGTGTTGTTTTTTTACCTTTATACAGTAGCATTAAAATAACATTTCTGATAATGATCATATGCTCACTAGTGACTAGCTTCATGAGGTATTTCCTGGAGTTCTAGTGATAAGCAGTAACCAGTGAAGTTCAGCCAGGTCTGTTAGGAGATATCAACTCACTGAAGACATTGGTGAATGGTTGCTCAATTTCATGGATTGGTTGAAGTTATACATGAAAACAATTGGATGCCGGCTCGGTGGTTTATCGGTTAAGTGCTCACGTGCGAGACTGATAGGTCCTGGGTTCTAATCTCGTGAGTCGGGATCGTGAATGAGCACTGCTGAGGAGTCCCACAATAGAACAAAACGGCCGTCTAGTACTTTTAGGTTTTCCATGGTGGTCTGGCTTCAACTGACTCATGATCTCAACTATTTTTTCTGATTACCATTCTATCGTGCTCATTTGCTATTTAATTGTGATGCTACCTTTGTACCTGATGAAATACAGGATCCATAAATCTCTTTGTAAACCAGAATTGATTTTTCCCATGAATTTTGATTGTTTTATTAAAAATCAACTTACTTGAATATATCACCACTGTTAACTCACAATCCCCACAGGGATTTAACTCAGATTATGTATGTCTCCCTTACTTAATTAGGGCCTGTTACCCATCGTTGACCAAAGGCCTAGTTTTACAATTTCCTGAAAACTATTCATCAGCACATTATGAAGTATATAAAGTAATTCAATATTTAGGAGCAGTTAAATATAATAATATTATTTTAATACTAATATATAAAGGTAAAAAAAAACAACACTAAGTGAATTTGAACTGCACCCTACTGCACAAACAAGTGGCTATCAGTACTCAGTAGCTGAGTGGATAATGCGATGACGCTTGAAGCGAATGGTACTGGTTTCGAGTCCCAGAGTGAACATCAACAAGTTTGTTATTCAGGTACATCCAGCTGACCAGTCCCAAACAGGACGAAACGCGCGCCCACTGCTAGCCACCTGCCATATTTACTTATAATGCTTATGACTTATGATAATATCGAGGAAATATGCACAGTATACACATATGCCGATAAGAAACTGTTCAATTGCAGTCCTAAACATCAATGGGAGGATTTAAACAAACAATACCGAATGAATGGACAATAACTTTCCAAATAGTATTCCAAAACCTACTAACTACTTAAATGCTAATTTAAGTAGTCAACTCAATCGTGAGAAATGAAATCGACAAAAATTAAACAGAACAGTGTTAGGTACCGTTCATGTTATTCGAGCTGTAACTATCTGAGATCGAACCCTGAGCCTTTGATTTCATGTCTTATGGTTCAACCATTTTGAGTGCGAGTCAGTTGTTCACAAAGTACATTGGTAAATGTTTGTACAATACAACGAATTGATTGCATTTGAACATGTAAACGTTCAAATGTATTTTAGAGACTGATCAGTTGCAGTCCTAAAACATCAATGGGAAGATTCAAACAAACAATACTAAGTGAATTTACACTTCACCCCAACGCACAAGCAAGTGTCTATCAGGACTCAGTGGCCGAGTGAATAACGCGATGGCGTTTGAAGCGAAAGTTAGTGGGTTCGAGTCCCAGAGTAAACATCAACACTGAGGTGCTGGTACATCCAGCTGACGAGTTCCAAATTGGACGAAACGCGCGTCTTGGATTCCACTGCTAACCACTATCCATCTTTTCTTACCGTTCAAATGTAGGCCCAGTGGTTTAGAGGTCAAGCTTTCGTGCACAAGACTGAATTTTCCTAGATTCGAACACATATGGTGTAGTAACAGATCCTCTTATTTGAACGAAATAGCTTTCTACTGCCTCGTGGTTTTCAGTGGTTGTTTAACTAAGATCATTCCAAGGTATTAACTAAAAAACAACTATCTGTATCTTCTGATCATACATTGTCCAAGAATACTGATTCAACGGTTTTTGGGTTGAACGTTAACTAGAATGATCTTTAAAATCATTTAAAATGATTCGATGTTATCTTCTAGGAACAATCCTCTCTGTGCTTATTACTTAAATACATTACTAATGAGCTACTCGAGCAGCCTTTTAATTTAAGGAATTTTCAACCAGAAATTTTTATCTAAAACCTGTTGACTACGGTAACCACAAAATTTGTCCGAACTATTGATATATGGTAGTGAAAGTAAAGCATGATTGATTGTTGAGTGTAGACAAACAACAGCCACAGCTTAGTAAATATGTGATTTCTTTTCCTGTTATCGATTTCTACTCTGGACTCACTGAGTGTGATTGCTTGTAATTGTATTGAATAAAGTATTCTCTAGTGTTGACCGGATTCTCTATTATTGATCGTAAATCTTGGTTCTCACATAATGTGACTAGTCTTATGATCATTTTAACGTATGACCGTAATATATGAAGAAGTGAGATAAAATATTTTAAGTATCTAATACATTAACTATTGAAATAAGTATAAAGTATAATACCATAAGTCTAGAAAATATTTTTTAAACTTGGATGAAAATCCGCCTGTAGCTCCTCCGGGGTCTACTGCCAGTCCCAAGCCTGGATAAAAGAGGAGATTTGGGCGTGGGGTTAGCGACCCCATCCCGTAGAAATATAACTCGCTAAAAATCGCTAACCAGGAAAAACTATTCAAACCATTTAAACTCTATCGTGGGAGTTGAAGGAATAGTTATGACGCCTCATGATGAAAATCGAGTTCCTTCAGATGTCATGAGGCCGATGCACCTTCTAACAACCAGAGCAACATTTTTTATAGGTACATGGAACGTCCGGACAATGTGGGAGACAGGATGAGTCTTCCAAATTGCTGCAAACTTGGATAACGCTTAGAAGTGGGATTCCAAAAGGACGTTTCATCCTACCTAAGAATTGTGACTCAGGCCTACCAACAACTCACTGTTGGTGTTTAAGTTGATGCTCCAACGCGTAATTCATTGAACTGTTGAATCCAGATAGTCAGTAACCTATGCAACGTGTATGAATTTTATTTTTAAGGGATTTTTTCTCGTGAAACTTTATTGGTAGTAATAAATAACTGATCATAATCAGAGAAACTGAATACTTAATTTATTATTTTTGTGGTATTGTTGATACGTCTAGTCAGTTAGACATAGACCAGAAGATAAGCGCACTCTACTGGTCAAGATTTAGATTCATTTTCTAAGGAAAGAAGGGTGATTGGTTAAATGTGCGACTTTATTTTCTAAGGAAGAGAGATATATGTTTATGAACAACTGTACATATATTCTTGATTAAAGTCTTTGTAATCAAGCTTCTTTTTCATTCAGTATTCTCACTCAAGTAACTGGTTTGGGTATACAATGAGATGCATGTATATCAGTAGTTAAACCGGAGGACTAAACAACGTAACGATTATGGACTTCATCAAAGACTTGTGAGGAAAATATCATTTGTCTAAATAGTAGGAGCATAGAAAATTGATCAAGATCATTAATTGTTATATTAATATCGAACTATCAATGTATAAATTTTTCATATTTGTATCGTTGTGGAAAAGCAAGTGAAACTATAATTTATGGACGATCTTTGAGCGAAGCTAGACTGACCTTGAAAGTGTTTACCTTATAACCAGGACCAAATGAGAGATACTATCCCTAACTCAGGGTCGGAAAAGTCGGTAAAATGAAAATTTCACAAATGCAATAAAAATGATCTTGATGGTCTTGTGATAGTATTCCGACACAAGACAATGGATTTTATGCTTTCTTTATGCCAAAACATAGTCAACTTATTACAGTTTAGTATAAAAAAATAGGTCATGATGAAAATGAAGAGTATAATATCGTTTGTTAAACTAATGAGTTTCACAAAACATACCAAAAAAAAATTAACTGATAAAAAGTGTAACTTATTGTGATTCATTTCTCCATGGTAATATCATTTGAAAAGGATGTAAAAAGACATGAACCGATCAATTTATTCAAGAATATTGACAACTCTATATCTATTACATATAAAACAGTTTGTTTCTCGTTAGTTGTATGATATAAAAATCAATTAAAGAAATATGAATAATTATACTTTCATTCTCTGTTCTTAGTCTATATCCGACTCAAAGAGTAAATAATTTGGATGCCAAAATTGTTTTCGTTCCATATTCAACTTAGATTACTTATTAAGAATTCAGTAGTTATATCTCAATGTAAAGGTAAGAGTGAGATGTAGTTTTTTTTTGTTATATCCGAAAGAAGAATAAGTGAATAGTAACTGTAAGGAGTTACTTTTGAACTATTATTACATATATTCTTATTAGATAATTATTAAGTAACTAAATTATATGGATATTCATATTACTTTTATTTGACGTTTCGCCTACGGTTATATGATTCACTATACTTAACTTAGTTCCAACTAATTAGTTAGTCTCTCACGCCCATAGACGCTTTTGGCTTAGTCTTGTACATTTCTTATCTTTTTATTTTATGGTATGATGTGGTCTGGTTTGTTTAGATATGAATCACATGTGTTATTCATACAGAGGTGGGTGATATTTGTGTTCTGGACTGAACGGGCTGGGTTGGGCTAGAAGTTACTATACAGAGTTACTATACTATACTATCTAACAGGACTCAGAAGGCTGATAGTGCCAGTTAACTATTATGATAAAAGTACACTTCTAGAATTCAGAGAATCTCTAAATTCAAACAGACAGGAAGAAATTTAATAATTTCAAAATCCACTAACAAATGACTGATAGTTAGCCATACGCATGAACGAAATGCAATAAGCAATTTTATACATTCAGAACAACATATATAATCGAACAATATTGTTTTCGATTAGATCCTCATCAGGCTTTACTTTAATATACAGTAATATTTATATACATATACGAAATTATTAAGCCAATCAAGGCAGTTTATGAGTCAATGATAACAGTGGAATAGATTACATAACTACACATAATAAGTGAAAAGTACAAATTGGTAGTGTAATGACAGGTGTACTAGTTGTGATAAGGATAATAAAGGCTTGACTCAATGTTACATAATGGGAAATAGGTCAATGATTAGAAAAATATAGACATTGGTCGAAAATCGTATGCTAACATTTTCACTAGCTTATCATGTTCATTGATGAAACTAGTCTGATAAGTTAATCACATTCATTACAATTATCCCAATCCATGTCTGATTATATTCACTTAATGTAACCACATCTAACCACATCTAACTAAATCTAAAGAACAGACAAAAATGTCTTAGAATCTATACCATCAAATAACAAACAACATATTTGTTGTTGTTGTATTTTGTAGTGTCGATTACGATGTCAAGCCCACATAGCTTATTCTAGCTTCTGGACAAACCAACTTATCCATTCTTCTCTCTATGCAAGCCAACACAGCATTTATTTGACAGCAATCATTCGATAACGATTATTTGTCCCATCAACCTGGAGTCAGATATAGGGTCCACTGACGACAATCCCAACTCAGCAAACTACGTTGATAATAAGCCTTTTGCACTACATACCTCCAACAAACAAACATCTAATTCAGTTCAATTGATAAACAATGCAGTTTTTTACCATATGATCAAGTCAGAAAGAGATTACTGCACCATCAAAGTGGTGAGCCTGTCAACGATGGATTAATGAGAACGGTTAGGAAATGAATGATATTTATATCAAACTGTATGCATGAGAAAAGTGGTAAGCACGACACATTCTGAATATGTCTTAGGTAGTCATGACCATTCCAAGGGTAGCAATCACCTTCAGTAGCCAGTACCAACTATCATATGCGAATACCAGTCTCTAGGAGTGTTTTATTCCAAAGAGAATTATGAATAGTAACTTTTGAGAACCATTCATGAAACAATATTATGTATATATTTTTTTATCTTATAAACGCTATATAACTAAACTGTTCATATTTGTCCCCCTTATTATAAGCTTTATTTTGAACTATAAACTATTGTTATATGACTTACCATTCCTGGATTATGCCTTGTCTATTATTTACTATCTCCCCTATTCACAGCCACATTTGGCTAAATCTTGTACAAATGTTGTTTCTTATTTTATGGTATGATGTGGTCAGTTTGATTGATATATAAACTCAGTATGTTTGAAATATAATGATTCGTACCCCAGAGGCTATTCTGGACTTAACTGGCTGGGCTAGACAGAAAGCAGGATCGACAAGTACTCTAGACTGCTCGTACGGTTTTGTGTGTCACTGGTCCGATCGCTAAGTCGCTGCTCTCTGATTGGCAGTCTTATCACGTCATACGTTAACAGGGCATCCATTCGGCCACAAGTTATAACAAGGAGGATTTAAAAATAACGTTGTGGAAGAGAAGAATGAATAAATAGTCTATTCACTTTGAAAAAGCCAACCCATAAATGTGTTTGTCCATTTATTCATGTACACACATGTACTATAATAATTTTTATTCGTTACTAGGCCATCTAATGTACTAAATATATTCCATCCTCCTTAGTTTGATTGTGTTGATAAGCCCCAAAATTATGTATGGTAACTGAACCAGATTATAGCTCGTAATCTCATGTGAAAGTGTAGATAACGTTAAATGTTGGAGTACAATCCAAACCAACACAAAGAATAATATTACGATAGACATACAAGTATACTATGTTATGTAACAATTAATTCAATATACATGGATCTAGTAAAATTCTATGTGAACAAGTTATACACACAAATATGAAAATAAGTAGTATATATTTCAAAATTTAGAAAATAAAAACATCATTAATTCATTATTATAAATCTTAACATGATTGATATAAACAATGTACTTACTTAGTTACTTACGCCTATTACACATCATGGAAGACCGTAAGCCCCTCACCAGCATTCTCCATCCAACTCTGGCCTGAACAATCCTTTCCAGTTATTTCCAGTTGCTACTGATCCTCTTCATGTCTACTTCAAATTCCCAACTTAATGTGTTCTTTGGCCTTCCTCTTTTCAGTTTCCCTTCAGGATTTCAATTTAGTGCCTAATTTGTGATGCACTATATGTCCTAATTCCAGTATTATCTCCTAATTTCCTCTACAATTGGAAGCTCGTTTGTTTTCTCCCACAGCAGGCTATTTCTGACAGCATCCAGTCAACGGATATTGTATACCTTGTGTAGACAATTGTTTATGAATACTTGTATCTTTTTGATGATAGTTGTAGTAGTTCTTGAAGTTTCATCTTCGTACAGTAGAACTGACTGTATTTAAGTGATGATCTGATGCTATATCAGCTCCTCTCCTGGTTCTCACATCCTCAATCGTCCTCCTGAACTTTTTGTTGATGCAGATATGATCAATTTGGTTCTGTGTAGTGTGATCCGGTGAAATCCAAGTGGCTTTGTGTATGTTTTTGTGTGGGAATATGATGCCACCTATGACCAGTTTATTGAAGGCACATAGGTTTGCAAATCTCTCACCATTTTCGTTCCTTTCTTCACGTCCATGTCATTCCATGATGTCTTCATATCCAGTGTTGTCTATTCCATCCTTCGCATTTAAATCTCCCATCAGAATGGTCAGGCCTTTGTTTGGCACTTCTCGACGATTGACTGCAGCCTATCGTAGAATTGATCTTTAACATCTTCATCATAGTCGTTGGTAGGCACATAGCATTGGATGACGTTCATTGTAATGCCCTCTTTCTTTGTTTTGAAGGAGGCTTTGATGATCCTTGGTCCATGCGATTCCAATCCTATAAGTACATCTTGTGCTTTTCTGGACAGCATCAATGCAACTCCGTGTGTATGTGGGGCATTTTCTTCTTCATGACCAGAGTATCACAGAAGCTCCCCCTGAAGATAGTCTTTGTTGTCCAACTTGCTTCCAAGCATCTCCAGGTTGTATCTTTTCATTTCTGCAGCAACTTAGAAGTCTCTCCCGGTTTCACAAATTGTCTGGACGTTCCATGTACCTATAAAGACTGTTGCTCTGGTTGTTAGAAAGTGCATTGGCCTCATGACTTCCGAAGAATCTCGGCTTTCATCATGAGGCGTCATAATTCTTCGTTCAACTCCCAGGGCAGATTTTAAATGGTTTGAATTATTTTTCTGGTTAGCGTTTTTTTAGCGAGTTAGGATTCTACAGGATGGGGTTGCTAACCCCATGCCCAACTCTCCTCCTTTATCCTGGCTTAGGACCGGCAGTAGCCCCCGGAAGGGGTACAGACGGAGTTATATAAATATATGGAGTATTTGCAAATAAAGTATTGAACCTTCCAGGTTTTCCATGGTGGTCTAGCTTCAATAGACTCACGCTTTCAACTATGAAAATACTAAATCTCCACACAAACCCCTTCTGATAATAATTACTGTTATTTCATAATAGTAATGATATTAATAATAATAATAATAATAATAATAATAATAATAATAATGACGATAACAGTTACGTTATTTAGATGGATCTATTTATTTACAATGTTTACAATTAATGAAAAGTACATTTATCCTTTTTTTAATATTTCGATTGTTATATAATGGGTAATAATATAATGTCCTCACCAAAAAAATAGCACTTTTTAACTAATTTTCAGATATAATTATTATCAGAAGGGGTTTTGTGGATATGATAGTAATTTTAACAGTTGAGATCATGAATTAATTGTAGCTAGGTATTTCCTGGAGTTTTAGTGAAAAGCAGTGACCAGTGGAGTCCAACCAAGGTCTGTTGTGAGATAGTAACTCACTGAAGACGTTGGTCGATGTGTCGCTCAATTTCGTGGATTGGTTGAAGCTAGACATTAACACCGTTGGATGCCGGCTGGCTCAGTGGTTTTAGAGGTTGAGTGCTCGCGTGGGAGGCTGATAAGTCCTGGGTTCAAGTCTCGCGAGGCGGGATCGTGGATGCGCGCTGCTGAAGAGTCTCACAGTGGGAAGAAACGGCCGTCAAGAGCTTCCAGGTTTTCCATGGTGATCTAGCTTCAATTGACTCATGATCTGAACTATTAAAATATAATTATTCTTTATTTTTTATTCTAACAAAGACGTCTATTTCTTTTATTAAAAAAACTGGACACATTATTCAAACATTGAGTATTGACAACACTTTCAATATAAAGTTTATATCACAAACTGATTTTAGTAAAACAACCATTTGAATAGAAGGAATGATGGATGAATATTTCATCCGGCATGAAAATTCCCTGTAGTACACTTCTAGAATCCCGCCAGGGATTGGAATTAAACAGAGAAGGTGGAATATTAAAGCTTGGTAGTCATTTTTTGGTGAATAAGGTTATTTTTAACAGATCTTTGCAATACGGCTGTTTTAGGTTAGTTATGTATAATCTTAATTGTGTTGGCAGAATCTTTCCATTACATTTGGCTCGAAAACAAAACTATCTAGAATTACTTTGTACTTATTATAAAATAGAACACCTATAACGCAACTATCGGAAAAAGCAGCGCCTAACTATGAACAATCTAACCCATATGAACCACTGAACACAATTAGATAGAAATGACCGAGTGATGTTTAAACGAGGAGGGATGTGTATATACATTCATTCAAGAAACAAACAAACGGAGAGTAGATTGTTCTGGAGTTCAATTAAACATCCAAGAGTATAACAGAATTAGATTACTAAGATATAAACAACCTAAAGACACTATAAATAGCTCAAATGAACTACAACTGTAATCAGTATTTGGGCTCATTAATTACTGTTCGATTATATACTGTTCAAAGACAAAAATCATTAAAATACGACCTAGTTATTCACCTTAGTCATGAAATTATCTGAATTCTGTATATTTTGTCTTCAGATTTATAGATTATCATCATAAGTTCTAGTCGCTTACTTTAATGACATAATCATATGATTTATAAGTCTAAACAATATAAAGTACATGTGATTACTCAGCTGGCTTCCAGGTATTCTGATTGGAGATTTCAGAATATGGCATTCATAAAGCTTATGGATTGTTTGACGAAAAGATTAACAGTAGTTAAATAAGGGATTGTTTGTACAGCAAACAGAACCACAATAATTTGTATCTTGACCTCACTGTAATAATTACGGATACAACACTTCCAAAAGTAATTTAAATAGTTGAATTCATGAACCAATCTAAGCTAGACCACCATTGAAAACTTGGAAGCAATGAACTATCGTTACATCCTAGTATGGGACTCTTACGAAATGCATGACCACGATCCCATATGCGGGATTCGGTATCACTCGCGAACACCTAACCTCTAGACCACCTAGTCGGTATCCGACGGTGTTAATGTCTAAATTCCATCGATCCATGAATCTCTACGCAACTATTTATCTATTGTCTGAGGTAGATACATGTCTCCACTTGGCCCGGATTGGACCGTTGGAGGCAAGCCCAGTGGTCTAGATATGAAGCGTTGGCGAGAGATACCGAAGGACTTGAGTCCGAATCCCACATGAGGAATCTTGGACGCGCACTGCTGACGAGTCCCATACTAGAACGAAACGTCCATTCAGTACTTCCAGGTTTTCCATGGTGGTCTAGCTTAAATTGGCTCATTAATTCAACTGTTAAAATTACTGCATTCTCCACAAACCCTATTCTGATCATAACTTCTAAAAGTGTACCATATCAACAAAATAGTTCAAAAAATTACATAGTGAATAAATCGTCTGAATAAATTGTCAAGAAACTCGTACTTTTAAATATAGTTGAGAATATTTCAATTTTTCTTTTCATTTAGCCATTAACGTGTTCGATTCCCCCTATTATCTAGTTGACCTTTATTCTTCACATGAAAATACTTTCGAAAGTGTGTGATCACAAGTGAATTTAGTTTACTGGAACGAAGTAAATATGGTTATAAATTAGATGAAATCAATAAAACTCGATCATTATATGAGATTAAATAAACATCTTACTCGTAACTAAATACTAAATAATCAATCGGTGTAGGTAGTTCAGTTCGATAAACGGTTAGTCACTGTCCAGTATTAGTATTAGCATCCCGGAGCGGCACAGTGGATGTTGAAGGTTCAAATCTTACAATGGATGTCACTTTCTTCAATTTAATAGATATACCTTATTGGCATCTGTCACCTGGAATGAAATTTAGACTCAAGGCCTTCATCTAATTGGCTCCTCCCATTACCTGACATAAACATCAGCTTGTACGGAAGCAGTTAACGATACCACTAACCTCTCTTGAAATGTAAAATGCACTCAGCCTATTTAAAAGTCCATATTTGTACTACTTACAAACGTTCATTAGTGTAGCAGTAATTCTTCTGATTTGACAATAATTTCCACTCTTTAATTTCATATATATTGGAATACTTCAGGATGGTTTTACAGATTAGTATGCAACAATTTTCGCTTTATTGTCAATGTTATGGAGTGCCAATTAGAAGAAGCCTGATGAAAAGGTCAATAGATGGCAATCAGAAGTGACATAAAGGTTAAGTGTATTTCATTGGGATCAATAAGTCAATCTCATGAGGATATAGTGGGACATATATGAATGAGTATTTGTGCATTTCATTCTCTTATGAATTTAATAAAGATAAAAAGGTCATATGCCAATTTGTTATGATTTTATGTCCGACTTTTTATCACCTGATTTACCCACCAATCGGAATACAACTTCTCCAATCTTAGCACTGTGCCAAAACAATGACGTTCGACCAGTATGAGCAGTCTAGAGTCCTTATTGGTCCCTTGTCCGCCTAGCCCTTCCAGTTGTGTTCAAAACACCAATTACAGCTTCTGTTATGCAAATCATTTATTTCAAACATACTTGGTTTATATACTAGACAGACAGACGGTATCACACCATAAAAGAGTATTTGTACAAGATCAAGCCAAATGTGACTGTGAACGTAGGAGACAGTAATCAATATACTGAGTATAATTTAGGGGGCAGTAAAAAAATCGTCGTATAATGATAATTTATAGGTCAAAATGAAACTTATAATAAGATGAATTTAGATACAAACAATCTAATTACTGAATAGTTACAATAAGAATATATTTACTGGTATGATTTCTAACAGGTTGTAAAATGTCAACTAACCATTTAGCAATCAAGTGATAAGGATATATGTATAGAATAATAGTCCATTAATAGGTCCCGGGAATTACCCTTTCTTATGTCTTCGCTAGGATATAACACATTCAGTAGTTCAATACACTACCTCTCTCATGTAGTCAGTTGGGGGGTTAGCGCGTAGCATACCATGTATCAGTATCGGATTTCGGACACCGCACGTCAAACCAGTCAGACGATTTATCAATTATTCAATAAACATCAGTGATTCAGCGTTGGTCTCGTATATTTTTCTGATATCTCACAGTGATCGAAATCACTGACAGAATAGTGCTAGAGTGAACTAACTGCAAATGGTGAGATCTGTAATCAGATGCTGATTTTGATGGAGTATTATCTCTGAGCTGGATGGTTTGGTCAAGGAGTTTTCCTCCTTCGCTAATACGATGAAAAGATTACAGTCCGAAACAGGTCTACATGTTTGGTCTTGTTTTCTGATAACAAACTCTTCCTAATGGTCACCATTTGCCAAATTACATTGGAAATCTTATTAATTCAGATATCTTCATCATAAATATTCAGAAAGTTTGCCTGAGTTATAAAAATACAGTCAGCTATAGTTACCTTGACAATTAAAAACTATTGATTATTAAATAACCTTGAACTTATATAAAATTTAAATTAAATACTTTGGTCAATTCATTATTATTCGCACACCTTTTCGAATGTGACTTTGTTACCAAATCATTAGTATTGCATGTGAGTTATGTGGATTTCAATGATTATAAACATTGAAATTTGTAAAAAAAAAGGTATATGTAACTTCTACACTATTACGCATAGATGTTAATCATGAATAGACGAGAATTAAAATACATACAATGAATCTGATTCGAAGTTTTAACATCATAAATGTAATTATATCATGAACTGATTATAGCTAAACCCCCATGAAAAACCTGGAAGCACTGGACGGCCGTTTTGTCCTAGTATAGGACTCCGCAGCAGTGCATATCCACGATTCCGCACGTGAAACGTGAACTCAAAACCTTCGGCCTCGTGCTCGAATGCTTAACCTTTAAACCACTGATACAGCATCCAACGGTGTGAATATCTAACTTCAACCAATAAACGAAATTGTGCTACCGTCCACCGTTGTCTTCAGTGAGTAACTGCTCTACAATCGACACGATTGAACTTCACTGATCACGGCTTCTCATTAGAGCTCCAAGAAATACATCTTGAAGCCAATCACTAGTGAGCACATGATGATTATTATCAGAATAGGGGGGTTGTGGAGATTATAGTAATTTAACAGTTAAATTCATATGCCTATATATATATATATAACACCACTTATAAATGTGGCGTATGCTACTTATGTCGACATGAGTAGTATATAACATCAGTCGGGAATGGAATGCCTGACAAAAAAAAGGTTGGGAAGATCGAATCGAAGAGAACGGGAACAGAGAGCAATTTTTATGGAAATGAAGGAAAGATGGAGTTTAAGACAAATGAAGTATTGAACCTATGGTTTTCACATTTTACTAAAGAACTCTGTAATCTGCTAAACAAGATTAGTTGTTTCCACTTGAGTGTTCACATTCTTTACATAAATATCGCAGTTAAAAAGTTAAGTCTGGGAGATTTAGAGATCTTTATCGTCGACAAATACTGTTAGCATAAACAGTTACAGATGCGGAGTTTTTGTAAATGTACATCTTAACGTATTGAATATTCACCAATAGATCACGTATACAGCAGGTTGAAGATTTCAATTATAATGATAATGTGAAACACCAACTTATCACTGAATTGTGTAAATCACTCAAAACTTTCACAATTCTATTTTTTATAATGATTTTCATGATCTTCATAGTTTCAATTTCAACTATGGCCAATTCATTTTATCAAATGAATTCAACGTTGACAATACCATCGATCCATAATTTTTGTTTATATTTCTACCTATCCAAATGTTTTTACTAGTTACATAGACTGTAATTATCTATATTACACTTAAATTCATGCTCTCACCATGACAACATATCTATCAACATAACAGAAACCTACTAACTTTTCAATATTGAAAGTGTAATCAATGGGATAATATTAACAATTCACTGGTTAATCTCATTCTTTATTATATTCAAATCCATTATATGTTTACATTTTATCTTAAAATATATGCAAATTACATAATCATAAAATCATTCACTTGGTATTGTTTGGTTGTACAAGCAAGTGGCTATCAGGACTCAGTAGCTAAGTCGATAACGTGATGACGTTTGAAGCGAACCTTACTCGGTTTGATTCCCAAAGTGAATATCAACTCTGAGATGCAAGTACATTCAACTGACGAGTCCCAAATGGGACGAAATGCGCCTCCTGGATTCCACTGCTAGTCACTATCCATCTTTGCTTATGAAATAATTGTTTTTAAATTCAAGTATGTCATTGTCTAGACTGAAAATTTTGTAATCAGTTCAAATATTTGTACAGTATATACTTATTGTACTGATCATATATACAATAATTTAAGAATTAATTCAATTGGCGAATAGATCGGTTATCATACAAATCAATAAATCCTAGTAGTAACTAACCAGCTTTTAAGCCAACTCTTATAAATATCATTTTTATTTATAGAGATTATTTACTTGAATGTTAGAATTCTAATTACAAACTGTTATCAAATGTGTTAGATTCTTAGTATGTTGCGTAATAACTGAGCACTCGGACGCTAGAACCCTCACAAGTCACAAAATGAGAAGACAGAAGACTAGTAAATAGGAATGTTATTCCCAAAACAATGTCAAATATAGTACAAAAATTTATAGTTTTTGGCCGAAAGTAAACCATCATTTCGGACAGCCAGTAGGTACATAAGAGGGCCTTCTTATTCATTCGATAGAAGAGCTACACGTCGACTTTCTAGATTGTTCCTCTAGCGGTGATTGGATGGAATGTATTCGGCTATTTCTGGGCTTCTTGAGGCTTTCTTGAGTTTGCCAACGATCCATCCTTATAAAATGATTAACTAATTGAGAATTAAAAAGTGTTAGATAATCAGTTTGTTCTAGTTGATAACGATTTAGAATTGATTATTTATGATTTCCTAGTGGTTTAAAAATAAGACATACTTATCTTAAAGTAAAAAAAGATAATTTTAGACAACTTGTTCGCAATCAAATAGCCAACAATTTCAGCTTGAACTGGTGGTTTTCACATTGTAAACAAGATTCCACTTAAGATTATATTTTTTCACAGTTGAATTCATGAGTCGATATAAGTTAGACCACTATTGAAAAACCTGGAGGCACTGAACTGTCGTAATGTCCTAGTATGAGACTCTTACGAAATGCACGTCCACACTCCCGCACGTAGAGCTCGAACCCTGGACTTTCGGTATCGGCGTGAACGCTTAACCTCTAGACCACTGAGTAGGTGTCCAACGATGTTATTGTCTAATTTCAATCGATCCATGATCTTGCGTAACCACTCATCTATTATTTGGGGTGGATAACTGTCGCAAAACCGACACGGATTGAAGTACCCCTTGATGTTTAGGACTGCAATTGATCAGCCTCTTATTGGCATATGTGCATACTGTGCATATTGCCTCGATAGAGCCTTAATTTACATGCATTATAAGCAAAGATGGATAGTGGCTAGCAGTGGAATCCAGGATGCGCATTTCGTCCTAAGAGTTTGATCAATTACAGTCCTAAACATAAATGGAAAGATTCAAACAAACAATATCAAGTGAATTCGAACTACACCCCATTGCACAAGCAAGTGACTATCAGGACTCAGTAGCTAAGTGGATAAAGTGATGGCGTTTGGAGCGAACGGTATTGGGTTCGAGTCCCAGAGTGAACATCAACAAGTCTGGGATGCAGGTACATCCAGCTGACGAGTCCCAAATAGGACGAAACGCGCGTCAAACTGGATTCCACTGCTAGCCACTTTCAATCTTTGCTCATACATTAAAAGAGTTTAGATCATGAACTGATATTATCTGTGACATTTACTCTTTCCTTATTTCCAAACTTCATTGATTTCTTTCATTCTTTATTCTTATTTACCTTCTCATACAAAATTCAGTAATAATATATAGCAGTGGACGAAATGAAATGTGAACTTTAAAAAATAGATAAGAATTCCATGAAAATGTATTTAGTTAACTCAATATGTAAAGATGCAGCATAGTTTATTATAAAATACATTTGCACTATATCCATGTCAAGGTATTTATGCTACATGTTTCAGGTACTTTGAAAGGACATTGAATCAATACTTTAGTATGTACGAGTTAGAAAGTATTTAAAAGTATCTTATAAGAATACACAATGGCCAGAAATTGTAAGCAAAGAAGGATAGTGGCTAGCAGTGGAATCCAGTTTGACGCGTGCTTCGTCCTATTTGAGACTCATCAGCTGGATATATCTGCATCTCAGAGTTGTTGTTCACTTTGAGACTCGAACCCAGTACCTTTCGCTTCAAACGCCATGTCCAGTAATATTCTCGTTTTGCTACTTGAAAACAGACATTCAGTCATATAAAAATATGACGGGATAAAGTGACCATACTTTAGACCATATCAATATTTCTTAAATGACAGTGGTTCTTCAACTCATGTAAACTACCTGACTATTCTAAGCGAAGATGGATAGTGGATAGCAGTGGAATTCAGGATGCAAGTTTCGTCCTATTTGGGACTTGTCAGCTGGATGTACCTGCATCTCAGAGTTGATGTTCTTTCTTGGACTCGAGCCCAGTACCTTTCGCTTCAAACGCCATCACGTTATCCACTTAGCTATTGAGTCCTGATAGCCACTTGCTTGTGCAATGAGGTGAAGTTCTAAATTCACTTGGTATTGTTCGTTTGAATCTTCTCATTGATGTTTAGGACTGCAACTGGTCAGTCTCTAATTGGCATATGTTCATACTGTGCGTATTGCGTCGATATAGCCTTCATTGACAAACATTATAAGTAAAGATGGATAGTGGCTAGCAGTGGAATCCAGGACGCCTGTTTTATCCTAACTATTCATTTTAAATATATTTAAAGTATTTGTGTAATGACAAATTTGTTATTAAAAGCTGGAAACTTTTCAGACTGATTTTCAATCGTTTCTCAGTTGATGAATAAGAAGATGATTTTCAGTCGCACATTTTGTTGAAGAGTCCGTAACACCTTGACAGTCCTGGTTATCTGGGTACCTTTATTCATTCTTATTCAAACATTCTAACATTTTAATTTCGTTATGTCAATAAATTATGTTTACAATTGAATTATAATTTTTAATCGATAATTCATCATTAGTTTCTGTTACGTAAGCATCATTAAAGAAGTAAACTATGATCTTATATCGTTCACTGATCACTTGAAAACCATATACATAGATGTTTCATGGAGAATTTCAGCGTTTCAAGTTAGATTGCTCGTTGTTAGTCGATATCAACTGGAGGAATTTTTATAGTATGATAAAATGGATAATTTATCAGCACTACACATATGACACAAGACAATATGACTAACAAAGGATGAAGAAGACTTAACATTAGATCATCAAACTCAATACTAGACTGGTCGCTCGACTGATACACGAAATAGAGAATCAGAGCTGACCACTTTACATGTACAGTCATATAATATACTATCAATGATTGAGAACCATTTATGGTCCAGAACAGTTGTTCAATGACAAAACACAGAGTAAAGTCCGAGGAAGTATAAGAGTCATATATGTGAAATATCCACTGCTATGCCCATAGCTGGATATTTCTATTTTCGTTCACTATCATGAGACAAATCAGAACTATTGAAAGACAAACAGCACTAGATATCTATTTCGCTATCGTTTGAGAAATCGCATATTATACATACTATAGAACTCACGATATTCGGATCTTATAATCAGATCAATATAGTGGTACTACTGAGTCAGAACGTAAATTTCTATGCTTTTGATTTCCGTCAAATCACCACATAATGCAACCTTTATACAATATTATCAACGACCCGTGGAGTTCAGTCATTTCGGGTGTGGGGCAGTTACCCACCGAAGACAATGGAAGATCATCACGCAATGCCGTCGATTGGTTGAAGTTAGACATTAGCACTGATGGATCCTGGCTCAATGGTATAGAGATTAAGGGTTCGTGCACGAGACCGAATGTTATGGGTTTGAGTCCCGAGTGCAGAGTAGTGGATAGGTACTGATAGGGAGTCCCATACTAGGACGAAAAAGCTGTCCAGTGCTTCCAGGTTTCCAACGGTGGTCTAACACTAATCAATTCAGGATTTCAACAATCTCTCCAACCTTATACTGACAACAATTTATTATTTTAATTGTAACTATTCCAAAAGCTTTTGAACTAACATCAGCTTGGAACATGAACTGTATGTATTGAACATAGAAATTTATATACCATTTGTTTATAACTACAGTTAATTAACAGTAATTTACACCGTTGTCAAAAAAGTATGAATGAAATCACACGTTATTAATAAATCTGAATAACAACAAGCTATAATAGCCAGTAGCATAGTTGATTGAATGAATTAGTAAACAGAACATTCAAAGTATAACAACTTTCTGTGTAATTTTTGGTTAGTGAAGCTATGTAGATGACCTTGAGTAACCATGTGAATGACCTTAGTGTTTTATGTTTTTTATTAACTGACAAATTAACAGACCTTTAAAATCAAGGAAATGAAATCCACGTCAGTCAGCTACAACGTAAAACCAAGCACACATATGCATCGGTCCAGAAATCCACGTACATATAAATTTGAGTAAACGGTTTATGTTTTGATGCAAAAGTGCCTATTATTCAGTGCATTATTAATAAAATGTGATGGTTCCAAGTTTATATTGAACAAAGAACAAAACGATTCTTATTTAAGTGTGACTTTCAGAACCAACAATGAGTAAGAAGCATTTTTTGTGTGTGGCTAAATCCAAATCTACAATATATGCATTGACAGTTTATTCATAAATATATATATTGACTTCATGCCTTTCATCATCTCCTGCTAATGGCTAATTTGCCCTGAGGATCATTTTTATGCACTCCCTATTCCCAACGTGGTTTTTGATGGAGTTTTGTTTTCTGAGCTGGATGGTTTGGTCGTGGAGCTTCCATCGTCCAGCTCAGAGAACAAAACTCCATCAAAATCACCCACCTGAGCTACAAATCTTCTCCACCATCCCAACGTAGTCCTCAACTATCAAGAAGACAAACCCTATTATATAACTGTAATGAAATATATTTTTTTGGGGGAAAATATCACTCTTTTTATAGAAGTTTTCATTTTAGAGAGCTTTAATTACATCGATGAAACTTAAAACGAAGTTGATGTTGAACAAATGTTTAGAGTGGATATATATATATATATATATATATATATATATATATATATATATCACAGAAACTATTATGGAACTAACTTACTGAAATGATTAACAACTTAAGGTTTCAAAATATAATCAAACCTTTAACAGAATGATTATCATTACTGAATCACTCAATTAATAAGCATAAGCCTTAGCATGTCATATCAGTTTGCAATGGCGAAGGTGCATACACTCTTTGTGTTCTATTCTAATCTTCTGAATTCTTCATGTCCGTATCCTTTTTCTCTTTCCAAATTTATTTCACCGTATTATACTCCTTCAATAACATCTTCAAACCCTTATCTTTCACATAATACTTATACTTTTACTACTTCTACGAATATGGGATTTGAATCGACAACTTCATCTCTGTGCTAATGTGGTATGGCAACTCGAACTGATGTACGTACGTACGAAGTTCTACGTTGTAACTGACTGACTGACTGTCATATCAGTTAGCTCAGTAATAATATGAGCATTTGACAACTAAACGAAGAAAAAAACTCACGACCAAATGATTGTTTAATTTGATCCTTCACAGTTTTCTGCGATATTAGGTTATTTTGAATAACCGGGGGACTTATATTAAATACTAAAGAAAAAATGATAGTACTACTGTGGTGTATGCTACTGGTGTCGATAGATATAAGTAGTATGTATCATCAATAGGAAGTGAAATGTCTGGTGGCATAAGGTCAAGAAGATCGAATAAAAGAGAACGAGAACAAAGAATGATTGGTGTGGAAATGAAGGAACGATCAAGTCTGTGACAATTGATTGACACTTTGCAAATGAAGAATTTGCTGTATGGTTCTCAGAGTTTACTAAGGGATTCTGTAATTTTATGTCCAAATACATCCGACTCTGCCCGCCTGTATTCTCAATCGCTACACTATATGCTTAGATTTGATGCGTCCCATTAAATTCTTAATTAGCTTTGTTTCTTGTACTTCTTCTTAGAACGAAGTATCGGAAACACTTAATTTGCTGTCCAACTTTTAGAAATGATTAAAACAAATCTAGTCAACCATTCTATATTATACTTGATTCTATTCACTTTCTATAATATTTAAACTTCACACTCGTAATATGACACTTTTTGAATAATGCAGTGTTTGTTTAAAGTGACAAGTAGTGACTTCAAGTGTCATTGCGAATATTGACGTTGAGATGCAGGTATATTCAGCGAACAAGTCATAATTATGATGAAACAGGTAGGCTGAATTCTACTGTTAGCCACAATCAGTGTATTCTATTTCATCAGTTTCGTATGAAATAAACAAAACTCTGAATGTTATATATATAGAAGGGTCATTCAATTGGTATGATTCATCCAATTTGTTTATGCATAAGAAAAGATTATTCCTCTAATTCACATATAATTCCTGCAAGAACAGACTCCATTTTTTATATAAAGACTTGTATAGGTTTGTTTTTAATTATAGCCATCATTACCACTCCCCAGTGATATAGGTGTAAGCGCTAAACATAGAGTAAAACCTCTAAACGTCTTAGGTTGTGTTTTCTAATTATCAGAATAATATATAACAAAAGCTTGATAAACAATAACAAGAAAACACATGATCATTTGTCTGTAATGAAAGAATAATTTGCATATTAATGCATATATTAGTTGTGGATTTGTTCTATATATCTTGTATTCCATAGACTTCATTTAGCAGACAGTTTTCACCAAAAGGTGATTAACCACATAACGTAAGCGCTGATGATGATGCCCAGAATGATTTTCCGCAACAAAACAACCGACATTTCAGAGAACATAACAACCAGAAAGTGGTAGAGGTTGAAGAATCATTAAGAATCAAAAAGTACTGGCTACTCTCTTCATTCTATCTTGGAAATCAACTCAACAACGGATGGAATCAAGAACGTCTTGAAGCGAGTATGATACTTTTCAGAACACCAAGTCAAAAAAGGAATGAGCGAAAACATCAACTTAACTCAATTTAGATTATACCATGTCAATATTGTCAGTGAATTCATGTTGTACTCTTACCAAAGTAGACTTTACAAACTATGAATTAATAAAAGTATTCCCATACCTCAGCGCCACAGCTTTAACTTATCAACATACATCCATTAACAAAATTTTAATGACTCAAAAAGGGAGTGCTTCGAACATCCGCAGGCCTGGTAAATAACTTACAGTAATATTAATCCACAAGATTACATTTCAACAATTGTATTGTTCAAAAAGTATTATATTATCAGTATATTTGATCGAAATCGAATGTTTACTTGTCACTACCCCTCTCCGAAAATTCGTTTTCAATTATTTTCAAACATTTCATGAATTAAAAATAAAAGGTTGGAAAGACAACATCTGAATGATACACACTATAATGTTTAATGATCCTATGTTTCTGCAGAAACATAGGAACAAAAATCAAACCAATGGGAGATACAACCCGAAACAAAGAAATAAACAATGACAGATTTAAGGTCAACAAGAACCAATGAACATCAAGGTGCACAGGACAATCTGTGAATCACATATGGAGAAATTCAAACACTTCACTTCTATCCGAAGTTTGTGCTGATGATGTCGTTCAGAAGGACGATGAAAGCTCCACCATCAAACCATCAAGCTCAGAGAACAAAACTCCATCAAAACAGTTTATTTATTTATTTAAACACATAAATATTGGTACAAAAAGCACCAGATAAATATGAGCCTCACAAATCTCATTTGATTTGTGTGAGGCCTTTGATACTGCCCAGGTGCCCAAACTGAAGCAGGTGGTTTTCTTAGGGGGCCACACCCCGAGCCTTTGACCTGAAGGTCTAGTCCACAAAGCAGTGAAGCATCTTAAGGAGATGCAGTCCCATGGTAGCCGGTGACCAACGATTGGTTCATACGCCATTTGTTCCTTCAGGATACTGGAGCCCATGTTCACCATTGGTTTGGAATCAAAACAGTAATTATTATTATATCATTTTATTTACTGATATAAATTAATATACACATGATTCTGAATAAATAAAAAAAGATTATTTTTAACACAAAAAGATCACCTATCCCCAATATAAATAACTATTGTGAACACCATTAGTACGTTTATAGTTAGAAAGCTGTTTAGAAACGGAAAACAAAAACAAGTAGGCAAACACAAGTAGTTACATTGATTAAAATACTGAGATAATTAAGCAAGAGAAGATATTGCCAAGTTAATATATTCATATTGCATAAAGAAAAAATAATAATAATATCAAGTGAACGTACAAGATTATAATACTGTCAAGATAAGTTATAATAAACACCAAAACTGGCAATGAAAGGATGCGGTAGAATAACAAAGAAAGCAAAAGAGAGAAATATACACATACACACATATCCTATTACATATAAATGGGATACAAAAGAGGTTTTTTTTAAAAAATTTTAGTTAACGATGACAACAACAACAACAAGGGATGTTACATTTCCCTTTATAGATTTATTTATTGAATAAAGTAGTAAGGAAAGATCATATATATATATAAATTATGATTCAGTTTCTAAACTTGATGCACGTGATGAATCATTAAGTTTTAGAAATTCTAATAACATTTCATTTTCATTAGCTTGAATAAATTCATCATAATCCTATTAAAACAAAAAGATACATATTGAAAAGGTAAACAATATGAATCAGAGAGATGAATAATTTTTTCAATGTAATAATTAGTTAATTTAATAATAGTAATTCAGTTTAGCCCCCAAATGCCCTGGTACAGCCGAGAGTGGGGACAGTCTGCTCTCCCTCTCGAAATGCTCTTACACGGCTAAGCGTATATAGCCTCTTCCAAGGAAGTCCTACTCAATGCCTTCTCGTGACGGAGGTGTTGTATACGAAATTGAGAGGATGAAAAGCGAATGTTCGACGCTTTAACCGGGTTGGTGGACACGGTAATTCCACCTAGGGGAGTTGGAAAACACTCATTCCGAACCAATGGTGTACATGGGCTCCAGTATCCTGAAGAAATAAATGGTGTATGAATCAATTGTTGGTCACCGGCTACCATGGGACTGAATCTCCTCACGATGCTCCACTGCCTTGTGGATCAAACCTTTAGGTCAGAGGCTTCGGGTGTGGCCCCCTAAGAAAACCACCTGCTTCGGTTTGAGCACCCGGGTAGTATCACAGCCTTCATACAAACCAAATAATATTTGTATGGCGCATATATATCTGGTACCCTCTTGTACCAATATTTGTGTCCAAATAAAAAAAATAAATAAAGCTAGAATAAAATTACAACAATATTACAACCAGTTAATGAGCCAAAATTACAAAATGGATAGTTTTATGCATTAACAGTTTTTATTCCAGTAAAACACATCACATGGAGCTTACAGAATCACGTGACAGTGGTACAATGCAAACATTGTAATTTCTTGCAAGGAAAAGCAACTTTGAGTAAAAACCAGTGAAAAATTTTCAAAGATCTTAGGACTAACTACCCCTTAATGGAAATTGATTTTTCTACTTTGTTTAGATAGCTATCACCATATTTATGTTGTATGGTTTGTGATCCATCTTTTAGTACGCAAGGTGTATCAAATTATAAATCATCATAACAATATTATCACTATTGGTCGTTATTATGAAGTATAATTTTACCAGAACTAGTAACTGCTAACACCAAGGAAAATAAAAGATCCCTATCACAATGTACTAGAGATACTTTTGAATAAGCATCGCTTCCTGTATTTAGATTTTCCCTATGCTAATATGCCTCTCTCAACAGAGACTAAACGACAAGGCTAAGAAATAACTATATAATAGTATAATATAATTGATATGAGGCTTGTCCAAAGGGGCGCAAACCTCTCTCCATAAACCATGGTCTAGGAATAGAACAAAAAAACAACAAGTATATATCAAAAAGCAGAAAAGTGGCTGTGAATAGAGGAGGCTGTAAGTAATCGACTGCCAGCAAATTAGGGACAGTAAGTCGTATAACGGTCGACTGAAAGCTTATGATAAATAGAATATGTAGACAAAGTAATCTGGTTACCTAATATTCATACCATAATATATATAGTAGTATTCCGTAAATTAGCTCTAGGCGTAGCTATTCCTTCAGTATTTGTCCTGATATATCATGTTCAAGCAGTCACCCTATTAGCACAGATAAGTGTCAATATAAACACCAGAATAGTAGAGGCATTAGTGATGACAAAAAAAGAATAAGCATTGAAAATACGGTCTGCAAAAACATAGATTAGTGGAATAAAAAATTATTAAGTAGTTTAGTAACTTAAGATCTAAGAGAAAACAATGAGTGAATGCACTTGTGCTACTCAAAACGATTCTGAGCCATGTTACGCAGTTTTTAACCATTGGTTACGATGATCACGCAAACCCCAACCAGGCGTTCTGCACTTACCTACATGGTTTATTCCAATAGTCATTGTCTTCATCAGTTGACCCTATGTTCCGGTCTGACCATCCCTAACCTTCTTGAAACCTATATTTACAACAGTGAGTTGACGTAGTCCGTGGACGCGCATACGTAATACATATCTCAATCATCTCAGTCGATATAGACTCAGGATGCCAGACACTGCTATCGAGTTTTCTGTGATTATTATGCATATCCAACCTTTCTAATACACGGAAGTACATAAGAATATCTGCAGAAAGTTGGAGACCACAACTCGTCACTAAATCTCATGAATAATGTCGGAGGCTACATCACAGAAGACCAAACGATTATGTTTATGTTCGTTATTATAAATAATACGGAATCGAACGTGAGAATCGAGTTTTCAGAAGCTCCAGCTAGCTACTTGATAAAGTGTAACATGATGCTGAAGTGATTTTACCCCAATAACGGGACGGAATGCACTCAGTGATAATCGTTACAACTAGCAGGAAGTAGTTAACCGTATCCGAATACTAAATCGATCAGAAACATAAACAGGTTTTCTACAGTTTATTGATGTTGCAAGCATTGAGTTTTAAATTTTTGAGAAACCTAGTGGTACGTATAAAGAAGCACAACTAAAACCCAAAAATGGTTAGACAACTAACAGAAGGTTTTCATCATCCGTAGCCACAATACTACTGCATAATAGGTAAATCTACAGACGTTCAACTTGTTGTAAGTATATGTGGATTACTGAGGGTTTATATTTCTTTGTGTACTCATTATAATGCTTTCTTTGGCATGACAGAGCCTTGATATACTAGTCCTACAAACCTCTACTCACGTTTACAATGCCAAGACGAAATCATATTTCTGCAAATGAATGAATGAAAGGGAAACATCGAGAGATAAGAATAATACAAACACCTGAGAACACAATTCAAATGAAAACACTGAATAGATAAACCCTACATCTCAAAAGAATGTATCTTAGCGTTTAAGTACTATAGCCCTCAAATGCCCTGGTACGGCCGAGAGTGGGGAGAGTCCGCTCTCCCTCTCCAAATGCTCTCACATGGCCACGCGAATATATAGCCTCTGACAGGGAAGTCCTACTCACTGCCTTCTCGCACCACAGGTGTTGTTTACGAAATTGAGAGGATGAAAAGCGAATGTTCGACGCTTTAACCGGGTTGGTGGACATGGAGGGTCCACCTAGGGGAGTTGGAAAACCCTGATTCCAAATCAATGGTGCACATGGGCTCCAGTATCCTGAGGGAACAAATGGAGTATGAACCAATCGTTGGTCACCGGCTACCATGGGACTGCATCTCCTTAAGATGCTTCACTGCTTTGTGGACTAGACCTTCAGGTCAAAGGCTCGGGGTGTGGCCCCCTAAGAAAACCACCTGCTTCAGTTTGGGCACCTGGGCAGTATCAAAGGCCTCACACAAATCAAATGAGATTTGTGAGGCTCATATTTATCTGGTGCTTTTTGTACCAATATTTGTGTTTAAATAAATAAATAAGTACATCATAACCACAAACAGTTCACCATTAGGTTATATCCTGAATCACATTTGATTTCCAGAATCCCAACTAAGCAGAAGTTTCCCAGCATATGATAGTCTGAAAGAGCTATTTCTAGATCTGAGATACTGTATGATGGGTTGGTGGTTGCTCCGCTCGTACTATGCACTTCCATTATCAACAAATAGGGATCGACAGACGTTTTTGATATAGGCAGTAAGCATACTACGTTGCTATCTCATTAAGAAAAACTGTTTTTTGAAGCATAAACAAGCATTTTCTTTGTTTTACAGTTTAAGTCTAAGTAACATTTAGAGTTAAATTAAACCTACATATCTTCAACAAGAACCATGAAAGTGAGTTTTAAAACAAATGAGTGAGAGAAACACAAGGTAATGAGACGGGAGTGAAGCCCCAGTTTATCTTGATATTTACAATATGTAACCCATGCCAATATCCGATTTTTGTATGCTTTTACAACCATAAAAAAACCTTCGATAATGTATGTCTTGACGCATTTTCTAGCGGTGCAGTCAGCAGGAGACCAGCATTACGATCAGAACACACAGTTCTGTTACAAGCAGAGTAAACTCACTACACGTGGTAAGCTTTTGTTGTATCCAAAATATAATAGCTGCTAGTTTACTAGTGAACACACTTCATACAAAAAAAGCAAGTCATTCAGAAAGATCTGCGTCGACATACCCCTAGGTATTCCGATCCAAGAAAAAGCTGAGGAGCTATTACTGTTTTCCCGTTTTCTTCGAGAGCCTTGAACATAAATTGTTTGTCAGTCTCTGAGGATGATATATCTTTTACTTCAAAGGGTATCTTGGCTGCACTAAGTATGTTTATAATATATTGTTGTCTACTTTTGACCTATAAAGATCTGATAAGATGTTTATGAAGAAATTACTTTTGTATTTCCTGAGGTTGATGATATATAAACATCCACAACCATGACTTCGTATTTTCAGTGTTCCGCCAAATGAACAAATACAACCTTGTCATTATCGCCATATGTTGCTATGACATTATTTTTTCCAATATACTTGATTGAATAGAAAATACCCAATTTATCTATCAGAATGTCTCATAACCTGATGGCAAGATGTGGGGGAATGTTTTTGAGGATTAAGCAGTGTTCTCATATATTACTTGTTTCGAAGTGTAAGTCCTATACATTTAATATCAGAAGAGGCTTTTATGGAAATTTCAGTAATTTTATGTTTGAAACCATGAGCCAATTGAAGCTAGAGCACCGGTAATCTTGTGGTTAAGCGCTCGCGCGAAACTGATAGGTCCTGGGTTCCAATCTCTCAAGGCGGGATCGTGGATGCGCACTGCTGAGGAGTCCTACAACAGGACGAAATGGCCGTTCAGTGCTTCCAGGTTTTCCATGGTATTCTAGCTTCAAATGACTGATGATTTCAACTATAACATTTCATACCTTTAAGCTGAGTCTGTATAAATCGATTTTTTGTTTGCGCTCACTTTATGTTCTTTCGGTACGATAACATGTCTCTGGTAATGTATTATGAGAGCCTATCTTGACAATCGAGTGCACTTATTCCAGTCAGTTTGACAGTAGTTTCTAGGCTTATTTTTCTAATAATCTGGATCCGAATCAAGAAGCTACCTCATTACAAGCAAAGAGGTTGTTTAGTTTCAATGTAATAGATAATGAAATGAAAGTACAAATGCCAAGTGGACATTGTTTCAAGATGTATATAAATAAGTAAGCTAATCAGTCAGTAATACAGACAGCATGAGAAGATTGAAATTTGAGAAAATGGTAAACGGAGATAATAGTAAGAGACATAGAAGTGTGGAAATGACATGTGTTTACTACAAAAGTGGTTTTCTTAAGAGACATATATCATGTAGAGCTAGTTCGAAAGACGCTTGACCACTTTGAAGCTGTAGTGAACTTCTTATATGAAGAGAACATGATTGGTTTAACAGAAACAATTATTATCATCAATTGTACTAGTGGTTGTTTCACTGTACCTGTTTGTTCAAGTATACCGAAAAAAACACCCTCCCGTTGCTCTGTGACCTTGTACGAACTTTCGGACACTCGGTAGTCCCGCCTGCAAACTTTGGCATGATCTCAGTATTATTTCGATCGCCAACAAATACATCTTACTACAACCTTCTATTGCCTTCTGATATTTGGCCTGTGGAATGATCTAACCTAGCGACTGGCACGTAGTTTCCTGTAGCTGTAGTCACTTCGTCTGGGCAAGGATTCCAATTGGGGGGACAATCCAAATGAAGAAAGTTTTGTAGAGTGCCTCGATTTTCGATTTCGTATGCAATATTTCGGAGTTATTTTGATGAGTGTTTTAATTTTATGGTAGTGTGGATCACCAACGTAGATGATCAATGTCGAATGATTGGAGGCCTACTTGAGTTAGACGGAAATGATGTGACCAGTTACTAACGTCGAAGTCTCACCTCGCGGTCAGCATCTAACGTGGATTATCTCTTCATTGTGTCAAGTTACTACGGATGCCTTGAAGACCATATAACACAAAGGACGTTATTATGGAAGTATACTAGTAAGAATGAGTACAGAGATCTCGAGAGCATCACGTCATGCGCCAGTACATGGCATATGATCGACTGATGAGCGTTGGTTGCCTTTGACCTTGACAGAAATCGATGATCCGTTCCATATTCAGTGACCCGACAGTCGGATGATTTGGCTAGGGCTTAGTGACATTTCACTGCCCCCACAGTAGGATGCACGTGTTGGTGTGTCTTCTAGTAACTAATATGTTATCTTCCATTATTGGGTCACCTCTCATTTTCCTATAGCTTAAACACAAAAACCATAAGTGCTGAAGTCTGATTTCCTATAGTTTGTGTTTCAGCCTTATCACACATCTAGTTGTCCGTTTATGGTTTTGGTCTCTTTCACGACTACTAATTCTCGGTTTGCCAAGTTTACTTTTGATTTGACAGGACCTTGACTAGGTTCAAACGGACACTCTGATATTTTAACGTGTGTAGACCCCTTTAACACGATGACCAAAAGCAAAGCTTATAAAAAAAACGATTGCTGAATTAGTGGCTTGCTCCTTTGTTGAACGTGAGTAGCACACTTCAGCTGTCCCCCAACTGTCACTACAGACCGTTGAAACCGGTTTGTATCTGGGCATTTCCGTTTTTGTTACACTACTAGGAGTCACATGAATAAGAAAGTCCACTTATCACTCACAAGCTAAAGACTTGGTAGGACGGTCTCACCGATGGTTGAAGGCTCTACTCTCAGCCACAAACAGTGGACTGGTAACATTCCAATCGTGTTACACAGTATTCTCAATGCAGTGCAATCTCACGATGAACATACTGCAGCAAAATACATTTAAGGAACGACATTCCGACTTCCAAGGGAATTTGTTGATTCTTCACCTTTTTCCATGAATATTAATCCAAAATCTTACACGGGAGTGTTTATAAACTCTATACGTTCAGTTAAAACTGTTTCCATCGAACAGCAGTTAACTTCTGATTCCTTTCAACTTGCCTTACGACACAGCACATACGTTTCCATATGTTGCGATTCATTAAAACGACCTCTCAAAGTGACATACGAAGGACTCTTCAATGTTTTCCGTTGTCAACCCAAATACCATACCATCTATAGGAAAACGAAACTAACGATACCTACAGCACTGACCGTCTTAAAGTCAAGTTTTCAGGAAGGAATCCTAATAATGTTGATTTCCTCCTGCACAGTCAAATGAGTCGAGCTTCACAGTTATGAAACTCTAATCGATAAACAATAATCACAAAGATAATCCGGCGGTATCTCAGAATCAAACCCAGACGACGCTTCGTAGCAGAGGGGTAAGGTTTCCAGAATACTTAAATGACTACTGTTCATAAGATACTGAGTAAAATTTTGTGTCGTTTGTTTGCATTGCTATGTCAATAGTGTGTTTTATTTTCTGATGTGCTCATATATGTGTATATTTTTCCGTCTTCTTGAAGATACGACTGGTATTCTAATTTCACAACTAGCCACCAGTAACACCTATATTCGAATCGTTTCCAAACCAGTAGAAATCAGAAGTCAGACGAGAAGAGGTAGGAAGGTTATATTTGATGCGTTATCAACCTGGCTAGTGAACGTAGGATCTGTGTCCCACGCTGGGTCGAAACGTGATCTGGTGCGGATGCATGACTGAAAGCCTTCAGTTAAACAAGTTCACTTAAAACAATGTGGTCAGCATCCAATGTCGAACGCTTAATGGGCTATTAATTTTGGGGAATTATTTACAGCTACATTCTTAAAAAAGTCAAAATATTCATTGTTCAAAATTACTTTTAATTGTCGCATGTTACCATAAGGCATGTACTTCAATTATTTCTCACATTTTGTGTCATTAGGCACGTAAGCGTGTATTTCGATGTACACTTTCAATTTGTTCAATTTTACTCAGACGACTTGGAAAGACGAAGGCCCGACGAAGAACACGATAAATAGAAATATTCATTGTACATTTTTGTTCGTTGCTGTTTTGTAACAAATGGCCTCTCATATTAAGAAAAGACGATCAGATGCTCGTGAACACAGCAAGCTATCAGAAGAGTGTTTATCAACGACAGGCTCTTTGGACTTCAACTTCTGGCTGGCACATATTAAGGTCATCACAACCTAATTAAGGGGGAAGAGAGCCGTAGCGGTAAACAAACCCACAGGATAATTAGTCTCGTTAGTCCTGTAAATTGGTGTCCACCTCATTAGTTTTACTGGGCAAGACCAAACTGAAGGCTCTTGGTGATGCATCCTAACAAGGTCACGAGTGGGTACGCCGTACCACCCATACATTGTAACTACTGGCCTGCTCAGACCAAACCCTTCTCGATAGACAGATAGCTTTTCAAACACATCTCGGAAGCCTTTCATTTCCGACTTCTGATCTACCTGGGTCGTTATACGTCGATTGTAAGTGTGTTAGGTGTAATTGAGTTGTCAAAAACCGAATATCTGTGAAATCTTCAAACTGTCTTCTACAAGACAGAGAATATTTTAGTGTTGGATTGCATTATCCCTATTGTTCTGAAGTCAGGGAAAATACAGTTAAGGACTAAATTAAACATGGTTTCAGAAGTTTAGCTGGAATCTTCAAACAGTATGACAAACAGACAGTCACCATCGAGTTTTTCTGGAAATGAAATTTGTCAAGCAGCGTGACAATTGAAACAGTATCATGAGATGAATGCGATAATAATTAGTGGAAAAATCATTTTTTCTTTGAACAGCCCCGCGAAGCGTGTAGGTCCGGTTACCATTTGTTTAAGCAAATCTTTTATTATTTATCATTTAATGCCCTCGTTTTCGGTTTTCAAGGTCTCAAGGAAATGATAACTTCTGTTCCCCTGTTATTCATTTTTGGAATTTTCAAAGAATGTATGTTGCCTTTAACTTTTATTTATAAAGTATTATCCATGGAGTGCTATGTATGCAGGAATCAGGAAGGGAATAAAGATAAGTGCATCAAAACCACAATGCAATGTCTAGAAGACGAACACTCCTGTATAACCAATATTTCATATACGAGTAAGCTGACTGCATTTTAATTTCGTTGTCGTCAAAGATAAGTCTCCTTATTTCCACCTAGATCGTGTTCTGGGTTTTTAGCACTATCCACACTGCCCATGGTGAGAACTTGTTACTGCTAACCTGTTGTACCGAAACTATTACAATTTCGTGTAATTTCTGTATTTAGAAATGTTGAACATACATAGGACGTTGAAATCTCATGTTTGCTGAAGCTTGCTCTCCTATAAGACCTACTCACTTCTCTAATATCAGGGCGTGGAGCTTATTTCCAAAGTCTTGCGGACTTTAGAGATGGACAAAACTCTGTATAGTTTTCTGAGCAAGAAGATAAAACTTGCTGGTGACCACAAAGTCTGTCAAACAATAGTGTTATGATTTTATTGATTAACTTGTTGAACACTGTAGAACCATTGATTTCTCTTTATGGACTTAGGTGTATATGTGTGGCATTTTACGGCTTACATTTCCTTCTTACAATGTACAAGACAGTTGTTTTTTATCATTTGAGTTGTGAATCGCAAATATTTTCATTGGCCGCTAACTAAATGTTTGTAACATTTTCATATATGAACCTAGTATTTTGACATTCTTCATGAATAATAATAGCACGGTATATAAACCAGTTGTTCTTTTATGTAAGGCTGACCATCTGGTTGATTATTTGCTATTTGACTCCTTACTTTTTTCTCAAGTGCTCAGTTACTTGAACGCGGACTGCTGTGCGTCTGCTTATTAATTAAATTTTGGAGACCATAAGTTACAACTATGATTAAAATAAATACTAGCATGCCTATCTGTTGAGCACCGTAACTGCAAGTAGAACATTAGTCGCAAAAATACTGATGAAGAGAAGTGAGTAATTTGAAAGGAAACGAAGTGAAGGTTGCTTCTTGAGCTTCATGTTATCCTTTTATGTCAAAACATGAGATTCTACCAAAAGTTTGAACTTTTCTGATTCTTGCTTTACTACTTGACATAGTATACTAAAAATGGGTGCGGACCTTTTAACTCAGTTTTATGGGTATGTAGCGTTCGCAAAATGAAATTATTGTTTTTGATATAGTAGTACTGTTAGATCTTGACAAAGGTGTTTCAGGACACTACTGAGGTTTTCTTCATGACTAATTATTACTGCAAGGACAGCCTACGGTCCTTCAATTTCCCAATCAAATTTAATCTGTTCCACAGATAATTGTAAATCCTCTTTAAACTGGTCAACCTGTACGTCGTTATTACAAACTAGCAACTACATGAACTAGACAGATCACAAAGATTTTGAAAGTTGTTTCACATTACAGAGATTATCAAGTGGTGTGAAGATTCTCTTACGCTACGATGGTCATATTCAGATTTCTACCAAAATCAAGACACTGAAATGTCTACTAACATGTCAAACCAACCATTTGGAAAGGATCGTCACATTATCATGGTGTACTAGTAGGACAGCAAAAATTATTCATAGACATATTCCATTTACAAAACCCATAAAGTTTTGAAAACTTTGGGATACCGTTCAATAACAAATCAAAGTTTTAAACACGTAAGCATACAAACACTGCTATCATAGTAAGTCCTGATATCTGGTCGTATTGCTTTAGCTTATCACTTAGCTTAATTATGTGTTCAAGCAAAATCTATGTGGAAAAATAAAATATTAGCAAGAACTTTGTAAAAATGGTATTTTGATTTTAAACCTAATTTCCATGTAGACACAAAGTACTTGACGATAACGTAAATCATAACTAATTATAAATCACATGAGTATTGATGTAAGCTACTTTATAAGTTGATTATTAAAGATGCTACATTTATAGAGTAACCCTTTGCGTGATATTTTTAAGTTTACTACACCATTTACTTCTCATCTTCATATTTCTAAGTAATGCTGAAACGTTTTGCGCATAGACTTGAATTTCTATGGTTAAAATAAAAACGATTTGTTCTTTAAGTGTATAAATGAATTTTAAAGCTTTTTCTAATATGTTTTCTTGTTAATTTAAAGTATGATTATTTGTGATGGATCTGAAGAAGTTCTTCGCCGACAGCTTTTGTTCTTAAAATATTCCGCTCAATATTTATATCGTTTGTTATCGCCCATAACGTAAATTTAAATGTAAAATGTTAATAAAGTTCAGTCATATTTCTTGTATTGGCTTGATTTGTTTGATACAAACGTTAAATTCTGTCATTTAATTTATGATCGATTTACATTGAAATATGAGCCAGATTCTAAGTGTGATGGGCTAATAATACTACTTAACAGCCGAAACCGAAGTGAAAAGGAATTCGAACTCGAGGCTTCGTAGCTGAAAACTAAAAGCCTTAACTACTAAACCCCACAGCTCCACTGTTTTAGCTTGCAAACGTGTTGCAACACCACGTGTCTTGATATGTAATGAATAGTAGTGAGTTATTGGAAAGCTAGACCCAACATAATCCAATGAAATTATTGACAGTTGTTCCTACTTGTTTGGATATGTCTGTACCAACTAGTTGAGGTCCGTGGGATAATCACGACTCAACATTGGTTGCGATGATATAGATGTGTATAGTCCTTGTTCTCTCAAAAATCTTCAATTTCATTGACGGTTATGCTGTCTATAAATCAATTTTACTTAATTCTCATAAGTGTACTTTCTGTACCTAATTATTTGCTATCACTGAACCCAAGGCCATTTCGATATTTTAGGTCCGTATCGTTCTAGGTTACTCTGGTTGAGTCATTGTTGTGTCAGCTTGAACTGACATACATTTGCGTCAGATCCTACGTTATGTGCGACTGAAAGACGGGTTACATTAGTTTGTTTTATTTACAAACCACATATTTGAAATTGCATCACTTTATAGCCACATGAAAAGACGTATACATTTCTCTTCGTAATTACGAATAAGCTAGCTGGTTTCATAGATTTGGGTTACATTAATTAAAAACGCACAGTTTTGCATGATCTGGACGATAGTGCAAATAGCTAGCTATTCGCGTAACCAGATGTCTAGTAGCCATAACAATAATCTCAGTGTGCTGATATTATTATAGTTACAATTTTGTGAACCGAAGTTTGGTAGCCAGTGTGTCATAAAGTACAATTAGTTCTTCCTTTACTATTATATGTATATTCATGATCTATAAAGTTGTTTTCTTCCAAACATTGATGTGTATTGTGGAGGAAGCTGTAATGTGGTTAGGCATAGGTAACTAGTCAAACATGGTACATCGACTAATAAAGTTGCTAATTTCCATCAACCTAGGCGGGTAAGACACTTTTTATATATGAAACCACCAACCACCTTAACAGACAATATTTGCCAGTTTGGGGTGGTAGAAGTAGTAGTAGTAGAGTAATTCTAAAACATATGCATTCATCAACTCATTTATCATTGATCTGAGTAGTTCTGTTAGAGACAAGACAAGTGGTTAAGTTTAGGTGAATAACTTCGATCAGTGGTTTGAAAAGTTAGGTAATATGGCTCAAAATCGCTTACAATGATGCAAATTCATTTAGTCCCTATCTTCTTGATTGTGGGACCCAGTATTCTTTCGAAAATGTCTTTTTAACCTCTCTTTTAGTATTTCTCATTGCTATTCAATAGTTTTAACTTCTTCACTTTTCATCTTAACTCTATCTCGTCGTGTTGATATAGTGTCACGACTTGTACTAATCATTATAACTGACATCTATAGATGTTTATTCAAATCAAAATTGGACGATAAAATAGCGCTATGAAGATTTTACTCATACATTTAATCATTATTATTTTCTCTCAAAATCATATTATTTCTAGTTCCTCCCTATTGGTCGCCAATGGGAGAACGAACTCACTTTTTATGGAAAGCGTGTATTTCTACGGAAGAATGTGAGCGTCAAAAAGAAATCGCTGGTAAAACTTGTCAACGTGAATGGTATATGGACTGGAGATGTGTGGAATGCTGTCAAGGTGAATTGTGTAATTATTACGCAACAGTAAGTCAACAATTAAAATTTGTACCATTAAAACAAACATGATTTGTACGAATCGTTGGATTTTTTCCCAGTGGAAATACCCTTAGGTTCATTGAAATATTATTCATATATTGCCTTAATCTTTGACTAAACTCTGTGATTGATTTCATTTGGGGAACTAAATAATTACCTATCAGGGTGTTTGAGGATCTTGGTTGGATCTTTAGTGATCTTTAGTAACTATTTCAAACATGGAACAAATGAAATGTGGCTAGCAGTGAAACGTAGGATGTGCATTTCATCTCATTTGGGTGTACCTGAATAATAAATTGTTTATTCAACCCTTAGGGTTTGTGATCTCTGTATTCGATCACTCAACTTTATGAGTTATTTGAAGTTGTGAAAGCCGATAATCAAAGTATTAAACATCTTGAACTGAGACTCAAAACGTTTTCTCTAAAATATATAGTTGGGTATTAAAAACAAATATCAAATGTTTTGATATGCAGTAAAAACATTACAGATGTTTGAGATAGAATTTTATTCATCATGTATTCTCTGTTACAAATGAAATCATGCTGACTGAGAGGTAATCAAATCTACTTCCCAGTTGATTGAAGTTATATATATGTAACAAAGCATAAATATCTTTTGGATAACAATTATAACTATTATCCGGCTTGTCAAGACAATCATTTTGTCTCCGAAATACCAGGTAATGAGTTTGAGTATCATGTCAATAAAGAACTTCTTGGATAGGAAGTATCTGAACTGTATGATTACATAACCGAAAACTTTTTTAAGAAATCTCTAACAATTTTTTTCATGTATTAAATAGTTGGAGGTAGTCAGCAAATAACTCTCGACCTTGCTTTCGTGCTAATTGTTTGTTGTCAGCTAACTGCACCAGAAAGCTTGAGGGAGGTGATATTCCCTGTATGATCCAAACATGGGTAAGCTAGCTTCACAATCTGGGACGTTGCCATTGAGCTATTCAGGCGGTGACTGATTTTTATGTAGTCATAGGTGCTGAACGAGTTCTGCAGATTAAGTTACGATGTTGGTGCCATAGATGTAGTAAAACGACTAACTATTGTTAATCACCTCGTCTAATATTACATCTGGACTCAATCGTCTGATGATTTATAGTCCAAATTTAGTCATTAGTTATTTAGTTATTTATTCATGACAAGGTGTCATAATCTGCAAAAGGTGTTTTAAGTCAATAAGCACCAGAAAGAAGTTTATATCACAATTTCTTACTCTTGAGAGTTATGCACATTTTCCAGCCACATACATATCAGTTTCTGGTCGTTTCCTAGTTAATTAACTGCCTAACGAAAATAAAGATCACTATAAAAAGTCATGCAGGTTGCTATAACGATGCAACTGACGGAAACACTGAAGAAGTGCGTAAATCTGTCGGGTTGATAATGTATTCACTGAACTGGCTCCGAAAGTTCAACTGAGCAAAGCTCAAAAGACAGAATCATTGCAACATTTAGTGTGAAACTATATTTTCCATGACTAAGTGTATTGAATACTGTGGTCAAATGAACTGAAACGTGTTATGAGTTTCAGAGTCGACTATCATTTCTAAACTATCTTATGATTTGTTACTGTAAAAACTCATTGCTAACAATATAACAATATCTAATGATATTACAAAAAACTCGTATTTAACATAAAAATGCTGTCTTGTTGTTTGGCTATTTGAATGGGTATTTTAGGACTTGGCTTGAGTTTAATGCAGCATTTGTCGCATACAATCAATTTAGATTATCGTTAAAACTCTAGGAACAATGGATAGGTGTTTTGTCCTAGTATGGGACTACTCAGCAGTTCACACTGTAGTGAACACGAACACAAACGAGGACAATCAAATGTATTTGGACACAAAATTACAGAGTTTCTTAGTAAAATCTGAGAACCATACAGTAAATCCTTCATTAGCAAAATGTCAATCAATCGTCTCAAACTTTATTGTTCCTTCATTTTCATACCAATTACTCTCTGTTCTCGTTCTCTTCTTTTCGCTCTTCTTAACCTTCTGCCACCATCGACTGATGATACATATTACTTATATCTGTCAACATCAGTATTACACACCACAACACCTATGATCTCACTAGAGATCGAGACCCGGCAATTCAAGACACCAGTTCAGTGGTTACAGTGGGTCACTATTTTCTGCTATACCTGGAGTCCTTTGATTTGATTCCTCGTTTTGCTGTGGGTGTATACCACTGAAAAGTTCCATTCTAGAACAAAACAACTATACATTGCTTCCTGGTCCTTAATAGTATCCGAACTGATATCAATCTGCAACTGATGTTGCCCATCAAATGATCACTTATTAGTTCAATGATTCTCATATTCAGATATCAGTGATGATAAACTTACACAACAAGTTATTCACAAATAATAAAATAACTCTTACTGCACATAAATATTATTGGGCTTTAAAATTGATCACTTTTATTTATATAAATGTAGTCCTTTTTGTGTTTCACTTTCATAAATAAACTGAATTTCCATGATGACTTAACCGATGTGACTTCTAACAGTCGAATGTACTTTTACATGCATAACGCAAATAGAAAATAGATAGATCGTGACTAACATTAAAAATTAGTGTTAGATTCGAGTCCTAGGATGAACATTATCAACACTGAGATGTTGATACATTCAATTGACTAGTCCAAGATAGAACAAAACACACATCATGGATTTCACTACTAAGTACAATCCATCTAAACGCACTTGCTCATATGTATGCTTCATTCGACTTTATTAAATTTATAATATGATTCAATTGTATAGTATTTATTTTCATAATAATATATATTTAGATCATTGATTACATAATTCTCATAGTTGAATGCGTGAGTCAATTAAAGCTAGACCACCAGGAAAAACCTGAAAGCACTGGACGGCCGTTTCGTCCTATTGTGGGACTCCTTATCAGTGAGCATATACGGTCCCGCCTCGCGAAATTCGAACCCAGGACCTATCAGTCTCGCGCCAGAGCACTTAACCGATAGACCACTGAACCGGCATTCGATGGTGTTAATGTCTAACTTCAACCAATGCAATCTCACGAGGCGAGATCGTGGACGCGCACCGCTGAGGAGTCCCACAATAGGACGAAACGGCCGTACAGTACTTTCAGGTTTTTCCTGGTGCTCTAGCTTCAATTGACTCACGCTTTCATTTATGAAAATACTAAATCTCCACAAAAAACCCCCTTCTGATTACATAATTCCCATTTGTTTTTGTTATTACAGTTATCAGGATATCGAATTTATTTGGATAAAAATTTAATTATTTCAATCATGATACTTCTCATAGTATATCATTTGTTTTAACTACATAATTGAATAGTAACCGAAGAAACACTTTGTATATATCTTCCTTCTTTTTTCCAAAGGTAAACTATCTTAATTTACTTTTTATATAAAATTCAGGTTATTTTGTATATATAAAAACTATGTAGATTATATAAATAAATTGTAATACGAAGTGTATATATTTTTGGTAAAGCTTTTAGAATAATGTTGTATATTTCATTGATTACTTACTTACGCCTGTTACCTCGAATAGAGCATAGGCCGCCGACCAGCATTCTCCAACCCACACTATCCTGGGTCTTCTTTCTTAGTTCTATCCAACATTTGTTCATTCTTCTCATGTCTGTTTCCATTTATCGGCGTGATGTTTTCTTTGGTCTCCCTCTTTTCCTTTGACCTTCAGGATTCCATGTGAGGGCTTGCCCTGTGACGCAGTTGGGTCAATATTGCATTGATAATTACAAACTATCTTATTATCTATATCCATTATTTGAAGGCCTTGGTTAAAATGGTTTAAATGAGGTAGCAATGGGTTAAATACATTTGTTCCTAATTTTCTAGATCTCGTGTATGAATATTAGTTACTCAGGTTCATTTTATTACAACTACGTCCTCATTGTTTAATCTTTTTCTCTTAACTGTTATTGATATTACTATTACTTCGACTTATTTATTATCCATGTTGTCGGTGTAGTATTATAACTCTGACCGACTCACATCTGTACTAGATTCTGAATTGATTGTGTCTGAATGATTAGTATTTTTTTAATCCTAACATTAATGAAGTAACCATCATGAACATTTATTTAAGCCACTTACAAAGACTTGTTCTGCATGGTAACATCTTATTGGTGAGACAATCAAATAGTAAGACGGGTGATTCGCCTAAATCTCTATTCAATAGAATGTATATAAATATGATTTATACAGTCTCGTTTAAGTCATACTGTAGTGAATAAAACACTGGTTGGGACAATCGAATGTATTTAGACACAAATTACAGACTATCTCACTAAATTCTGATAACCATACAATGAACAGTTAATCTGCAAAATAATCATCAATTGTGTCAATCTTCACTGTTCCTTCTGTAAATATCAATCCATCTTCTCTAATTTCATTGTTTGTGCATTTACCTACCAATTGCGCTTCATTTCGGTTTTTTCCTTATCGGTCTTCTGCCAAAATACATTCTATGTCTAACCATCACCATATACTACTTATATGAATATAAGTAGACCTCACCACGATACAAGTTGCCATGAAGAAGCGGATTTTCATATTAAATATGTTTCGAATTGTTAATATGAACGAACACAGTGCTAATCGATACTTTATACATAGTGGTAGGAAGTGATTTAGTGATATTTACTCACAAGACTAAGTTATTGATTCAATCTTCTGAATGGATTGATCTCAAAGAGAAAATGTTCTGTTTAGCAGAATAGATTTTTCCTTTAGTGAAATAATATGCTTATATACAAATTATGAAGCATAAAAGTAAGCATGATTAGGTGTGACTTAACAAATAAACATGTAGAAGATATTCATTTATATTGGTTTCCTGTTCATTGATGAAATGAAGACTTAGCTATCAAGTTTAATGCTTTTGGATATCATTCAAATGTACTTCATTATTTTGGATAACGTTTAACGTTGTAATTGGAACCAAAAAATAATAATATAAATTGACATTGTTTACAGACAGCTGGTTTAGGTGTTTCCGAAACAGGCTGTTCAGCATACGATTCAGTAATCATTCTTGAAGTTGATTATTACACTTGCATCGTTACGATATTGATAAGTTGATTGGATACTACATGTTATCAGTCTTAGAGTCGGACTTCTCAACAGTGCGTATTCACGATCCCGCACTCAGGAATAGAATTCAAATTATTATATACAATCGGTTATTAGTTAGTTATTATTGGGAGGTATGAAGTAAATCTTAATATATTGGTGATTGTAATAAAATCTTATGAACTAGGAAATACAACTGATTCCACACTTCTTTGACTGAATTCGACGTCATCATTTTCGTTCACTATCAGGCAACATAGGAATTTAATCATTGGGTGTTGTATTTTAGAAGAGTAGTGATATTCCATCATATATTTTGATTTATAACTCTAGTTTATTTTCGTATAGATGTTTTGATATAGTCACTGATGATATAAGTGTTCCGTTGAAACTACTATATTTTAAAAATAAGAACAAGTCTTCGCTAATACATTCAGTCTAAACAGTTTCAAGCAATTTTAAATATGTGAAAAAACATCTAAAGTTTTATTTTCTGTTAACCCATGATCACTAAAAAGAGATCTTGTCAACTCTATCTGACTCCAAAATGAAAGTGCTTAACGTTACTTTGTGATAAAAGTCACCAGAATACTTATTGACAACCTTTTTCACGTAATGGTATATCGAAATTCTACTAAAAAGATTTATTGACAGTATATATAATAGATGGTATGTGACTAGCAGTGAAATCCAGAATTCTCATTTCATTCTATTTGAGACTCGTCTGTTTGATACACTTGCATCTGAGAGATGATGTTCACTCATCGTTCATCGTTTAGCGAGCTTCAAATAGGATGAAACGCGCGCTCTGGATTCCACTGCTAGCTATATTCCATCTACTTTATATAAACTCGTATTATAATAGGTAATTTGAGGTAATTCGCACACGTTGCATGATGGGATTTCAGTCAAAATATCAACAATGAGATAGTCTGAATCATTTATGGTGTAGCACGTTATATTTTGACGTTCACTTGGGAGCAGGAGCGACCTGAAACAGCAACACAACAGTCAGGACAGACAAGTGCCTCTGAAGTGAGAACACGGTGTGCTGGCACAACAGATATATTTGAAATTGAAAAACGCGGTTCCAGTACAAAAAGGGAAAGTTATTACAAAATAGTTTTACTCGTTATTCTGCAGGTTCAGATCGCGTAGGGCTTGTTCTTCTTCTTCCAGTGCATTTACTCTTTGTTGCCCAGCAATGAGAAATACAAACTCACATTAGTGATGTTGCATGTAATGATTTTTATTACCGTTACAATAGTATGTTTCATTTAAACCTGACAAAACAGAGAGACTAAAGTAACACCACACCGTTTAAGTCATGCAGGTAATATTTTAATTATTTTCAACAGATCAATATGCAAATGAAACCGAAAATTCATTCTTGTCATGTCTCAGTAAAATGTCTGGGGATACATGAAGTAAAGTTCCTACAAGTCAAGTCGGATACAAAAATGTGCCTAATAATTTTAGAACTTAAGCCTCCTGTAGAGTTTTGTATAGCAAAAGATTTAGATAATAACAGTGATATTTTATGAAGATTTCCCAAGTGAAATTTTCAGAATGGATCGCCTCCTTGTTTATAGAAGGCACCTTCTTTAAAGACTTTGTTGTTACACTACGAAATCGTACATATCTTGGTAATGTGACTGCAAAACCAGCTCTCGAAATGTCGTCCTTACCATTATGGACAAGGAAAATCTACTACTTTTAAAGGATTAGTAATAGCCTTTGATTTTCTATGAAGATTCATCAGAAAAAGTGAAGTGTCATCTCTCTGTATAAATGAGAAAGTAATAGACACTACTACAAGTGCTTAGGTTTATCAATCAATGCTGGATAAATGTCTTTCATCTATTTTTCTTGGTGGTTCAAGGATTATCATTTGAATTCCTGATATCTATTGTTCTCTTTTGCTGTCGTGTTTTTTGCCTCTTGTTACCATAGTTCAAATGGATCGAAATGTCAAATTCAGTGATAAATCTAATAACTAACAATGATTGGACTGTGAATTTAAGAACATTCGTTTGTTCATTTTATCGGATTGTCATATTCTTGAATAATTTTACGACCCATTACACTCATTATAAACCCTTGATCTAAGTATCTTTTATATTAATAAAAGCTAAAATCTAAGGCTTTTGGCAGCTATTATGTAATTGTCTTTTGTCGAGCGCCCTAAAACACGTTTTAGGTCTGTAAAATCACGATAAAGTTATCAGAAAATTTTCCCTGTTGTATTCAGAACTAATTTGGGAATATTTGGACTACAATCAGAAGTCAAACTTCTTGATAACTGAAACCAAATGTGTCTGGCTGTGCGATCACATTAATTAGTTACAAAGATGTGATGCCGACCACTTGTAGCTCAGTTACTTAGATCTTATGAAGATTTGGATTTTCTATTTGTCTTAGTTGTGCTCGTTATAAGATCATTCTCTCGATTTATAAAATCATAGTTTTTCTACTATTATTTACAAGTTATTATTTCGGAAATCCTTATTTCGTTGTTGAGAATTATTGATTGATATACGGTCAAGCGTTTCTTTTCTAGTTGTTTTCATCTGTAACGTGCTTGTACAATTGTTAGTCCAGATTTTCACGTTTCCAGTTACTTTTCAGTGCTCATGTTTCTCTGGGGACAATTTATGCTAACTTCATTGCATACGTTTTTAGTAGATCTGCAAGCGCTGGTTATCTGTACTCAGTTCTATAACGAAAAGTTGTAAAATCTAGAGGGTCAACACTTTTACCATGAATATTGGACGATAAAGGTTAGTTTTATTAACTACGAGTCCAGGAAGAGTCAGAAACTGAATTTAGGAGCTGACGTTGCAGCGCTGATTACGAACTAACACGGGATCTAACTATAGTCCTACCGTATACATTTTGGCAGATAGAAGTCCCAAGTTTTAAGACTTGTGTTTGGATTAGCTGAATGCTTTGGTCACACAAAAATCGTTGGTTGAGAGACGACAGACTATGCACGAAGTTGGAGTGATTTGAGAAATTCAAACTATTCACTAAATTCATAACAGCATTATATTTCGAGGTGAAAAATGTGGATTAGAAGTTACGGTCATAATAAATTCCGACGGGTGCTACCGCGAATCTCATAAGTCCGTCCATGAATTATGGTATCAACAATTTTTTCGCTTGAATTTATCTCTCAATAATTTTCGTTATGACGAGAGGGATATGGTAAAGGTCAGACCTGGTTTATTTCGTTTTATCATCTGGTCTGGTTCTTTGGCATAATCACTGGGTAACTTGATTGTAGCGGTAAGTACATCCTAAAAACAATTAGTTTCGGAAGTTCTCAACGTTGATGTTGACCTCATCATTTTTGCTGGACATGCTCCAACTGAAGGCGCTCGGTCACACATTCTCGCCATATCATGAGCAGATGCGCGAGATAATTAGAAGTATTGGAATCGTTTTACTAACTAGGAATTCACGAAGTCGTGCGATTCAGAGTAAGGAGAACTAGATGACCAGAAACAGAAGTACTGTATTCGGAATTCGAAGTCAGCGAGCACTCAAGTACAAGAGGAACATTAGTTCGTTCAAATGCCACGTCCGCCACAGCTTAAATGAAAATCCAAATTTGTTCAATCCATCGTGTTTCTACTTAGGTTCATCGTTTTTCTGTTCGACATGTATTGGATGTGAACAGTGTATGATAACTAATTAAAGTAGCGGAATTTTTGGTGTCCTTGCGAGTCATTTTGTGAAGTTTCGCTCCCTCATGGTGTCCAAAATTAGTACACTCCACACTATTTAGTAGTAGTTCTCCGAGATATGCGTACGGAAGTAAAGTAGGCTTGTCTGAAATTGCCAAAGTTTTCAGTAAGCTGTAGATACCTTTTTCGATGAATGCTAAAAAATAAGTCAAAATTTTATCATTCTTAACATCGTCTCTGACCGTAATCCAGATTTCAAACCTTTTTAATGTAATCTTTGAAAGCCTCAGAATTTGAATGTTTAATCCAGCTGTTCAGTCACAGGCTACTTTGCGACGACAATATGATGATTATATATTTATATATTATATTTGGCTTTCGAACTCGGTGGGAGTCAACTACAAAATAATCATCAGTTCGTAGAAATACCTTAGCATGCCGTGTTACACATCCCTTGCAACTACTGGCCAGCTTAGACCAAACGCTTCTCCGCAAGTATTTCTTCAAATTCATTCACATCTGTCTTTTGCATTGACTGGTGGGGTATTCTTCGATAATAAAGGAGAAAAGTGTTTTGAAATAATGAATATTTGTGACATCTTCCAGACTATTATGTTTATATATTCCCTTTATAATAAGCTTTTGATGGACCTATTAACTACTTCTGTACGGTTTCCTATTCTTAATCAGTTCTCAGTTTTAGAGTCAATCTTTGGCTCGTTCATGTTGAACTGTTCCTCTTCACTTTCTGGTGTGAGTTAGTCGGATACCCCTGTACATAAACTATATCTGCTTGAAATATTATATTTGCTAAGGCTGACTACAGACTTCTGGACTCGTAAGCAGGGCAGAATGAGAAGCTAGCCGTTCATTGGTAAGTATTTAGAGCTCGAATCAAGGTTACTAGGGCTGGTTGAACGTGAAATTAACCAATTCAGAAATATAGAGTTGTAGAAATCGGATTTCTGACTGATTGTTTTGTTAGAGGTCACATTAAGTACCCTTAACTTTAGCTGTTCACGTTCAGCCAAAAGGTACTTTGTTTAGTTGGGGGGCTTTCGGATATGAATGAGTCAGGAGAGCTGGGGAGGAGAACAAAATAAAATTAGTTGACGACGAAGTAAACCCAAACAGTGGACTTACAATTTTAAGGTAGTGCAATGAACAACAATGATAACACAAGTCTCAGATTAATCGACATTAGAAGTGGAAAGAGTGAATTTTTTGAACCGCTATATATTCACTACAATATCCACCAGGCGCTGGCGTAAATACATGTGGTTTTCTGAAAGTTATATCCATAGCATAGTCTTAATCAACTATTTTATGAGAAGCTTTTAAACGTTTGATGATGTTCGTTATTCGTTTCATTGAATTTCTATTCTTAATACATTATAAGTTGCAAAAATGTAGCTCACTAGATTACAGTGACAAGGATGTTAGGTTCAAATTATTGAAATCTAGGCTTGTTGAGATATGCATATCCAATAAAACAAGATGAATTTCTCAGCTAAATAACGATTTTACGAACGCGCTAGTCTACAAATATCATTCGCCACGAGCAAATACTAAACATAAATCGCCGAGATTCTAATAGTAATAAGGTTCCCTAGAGTCCACATATAGCACAGCTGACTCTACGACAAGAGAGAAACCAAGGGTTCAAGGTCAGAGAGATAAATACATCTTTGGCAAGAGCATTATATCAAGTATGTAGTAATTCACCTAAACAAAGCAAATTTCACAACAGAGTTGTTTTAGTTTGCGTGGTTCAAACTTACTTTACTCAACTAAAAGCAGATTTGTCAACTACAGTTGCACCGAAATAGGAAACCCAAACTCATAATTTATATGGAGATGCCTAAAACGAAAATGAGTTCATCCAAATGAAATCAACGGAAGGCCACTCTGTTGTGACATTACGGTTAACATTACTGATGGGAAGGTCTTTCCCGATGACTTCAAAATGTATCACGTTTTTATTCGACCTGATAAGTACCTTCACGACAGTGGGAAAATACACTTTGCGTCAAACAATCAACAAATTTACTAAGCAGAGATCCGGTTGGATTCAACAACTTTCTTGCAGACGCTGCATAACTCCCCATCCTTGAGAAATCGGAATGACAGATTCAAACGCAATAAACTTGTATAAAATGCAGTTTACAAAAAAAATAATGAATTATTTTATTCTACTGAACAACTGAAAGCCTTGTAGGAGGATTTTTGTTTAACTGTGCTACAGAACGTTTATTGTCATAGATTTTTATGTCGTAGGTTGAAAATGACTTTTATCATTAATCGAGAATTTAATGCCGATTATATTTAATTTCAAATGTCAGATTGATTTACTTCACCATATTGTTGCTGTTTCGAGGTAACTTCCTCAGTAACTTGGGGTATGTCCGATGTGCTTACTGAATAATCGGCATAGTTTTTGGTTCTTTCTCTTGTACAGGATTTCTCACAGACACTTTTTTTCTCGCTTCATAAGCTTAGTTTGTACTCCAGATTCCACATATTAGTATTCAACTCGTCGTTTATCCGCCAAACCAGTATCAGTCAACTAGTCGATCTAATTATTACAATTTATTCCTTGAAATGTCAGAACTTAGTTACTGTATGATGAGATCAGCAAATCAGGCGAGAGAATCAGTAAGGTCTATTTGTACTTTTAATGAAAACAAAGGAAGAGCAACGGTCCACAGCTAGGAAGAAAAATTTGTTGATATTAGTGATGCATTATTTAAGTGAAGAAGGGTAACTTTCTAGTTTAATTATATTTTCAAAGGTATGTTGAATCAGCGATGTCTCTCTCGAAAGAAACAAATTTAGACTTCAGAAAGTATGAAGTGTGCGATAATGTAGATTTAGAAACAGTTTTGTTAGAATATGAAAGTTATTACTACATAAAATTTCAGAAATATCCTAGAATTACCAAAAAGTTGTCAGGTTTCTTACATTGCTTATATAATCAATATCATTTCAGATAAACTCTTGCAGTGTGACAAAAAGCGACATGTAAGCAGTTCAATAAAAACAAAGTACGTTCTTAGTTTGCTCTGTATTAGTTTATGTAGACGATCCTCACTTCCTCGGCTTTTTAACCGAGGGAATTCTATCCATGACTTTGAACAGAATTATTCATCAAACATTCTGAATTCTGAAGAAAGTTCTGGCGTAACCAAGGTGAGGGGGTAAATAGTTTTTTATCTTTTGGCTTTTAAAACTTTTATTGATGCAATCTTTTATACGAAAACCCTAAACAAATCTACCTGTCCTAACGTTTGTTTATTACACTTTCTTGAGGCATAAATATAAGCTCCTTGTGTAACTGATTCAAACGTTTTGTCACTGTTTAACATGCACATGCTCGCACAAGTTTATTTAATACTCCTTGTTTTAGTTACATTGTAATTTTCGTGTTGATCAATACTTAAGAACAGTTGCTCAAACATGAGACAGTCTATCCTGCTGATATTCTTCCAAATTCAGACATTATTCTGTTTCATATGTTCGGGAAATATATCAAGCTTAGCCGTTGTGAGGAATCCCCATTCAATGGATCGCACTATTTCTTATCATGTCAGTATTGTAATTTTTGGCAATCTAGTCAGTGAGATCCAAACAACAACAAAATTGGTGTTAAGTATGTAGAAGAAAAGGCATGCTGAAAGATGTGTGGACCAATAATGTAGATGATCTGTGTCAAATGATTAGTGGCCTACTCGAGCTAGACGGCAATCGTGTGACCAACCAGCTAACGTCACACCTCGAGGTCATTACATAACATAGGTTGTTCTTTTGCCGTATTCAAGTACTATGGCTACTTTGATGTCCGCACATCACAGACGACGTTATTACAGAAATATATTGGTATGAGTAGGTACGAGGAACAGAGTACAACCACTGCTGCACGGGATAGTCCATGACGTGCAATTAACTGATGCAGATTGGTCGTTGTTAACCTTGACGAGGGTCGGCAAACTGTTTGATATTCAGTGATCCGATTGACAGATTATTTGACTAGGGTCCGGTAACATTTCACAGGATCTACAGATGCTTTTAAAGTAAACATTGTGCCCCAACAACTTGAATTTTCAGTAGTTTGCTTTTCTAGGTAGAAAATGTCCGGATACTATAAGTATTTCCCGCAAGTAGAAACCATATTATTAATGTGTATTTTACGCATTAGTTTTATTTTACATCTTTAACGTTATATATTACTTTTTTCTACATAAACATTTGTCTGTACAGAATAGAGCTTGTAATGGACTAACTGTACAAGGAAGACAAGATCCCCTTATACAAACTTCAGGGCGCATAGTAAAGAGTAACATTACGCCAAATGTTTCAAATGGTTCTTCTATCATACCTTCAAACCATTTGGATTCAACTCAAAACTCTTTTCTATCCTCTTCAACACGACAGAATTTTCCGCGTCAAATAACTGACTACAGAGCAATCATTAATCAGGAAACCCGCTTGCCTTTAGAAGAAAACCAACTTTCAGAAGATCCTCAAGTATGCATTCAGACTATAAGTAAATACATAATAGTGACATTTAGAGACGACGTATCATATGTTGTCATTTGGTAGATGTCATCTAAGCTCTAACCATTTTCGAGGTTTGATATTTTAACCTTGTAAAAATAGGTCATCTTATTTGAAGCTCATGTCTGAATAAAAACGTCCATTAGACACAGTTCTTGCGTTTAAATGATGTATACATTTTTCAAACATTCAAGACGTATAACATACTCGTGCAATCGAAAATAATACCATTAAAATATATGAGCTGCCTTGGAGTCTTTAAAACAGAAGGTCATTATCTACTACAGTATTTTATTAAAAAGTCAGACACTTGAGTATTTAACGCTTGCTGTCTTTTGCACATTTTTTAGATGATAAGATGTCCATCAAATGCTTCCAAACAAAATCTTTCGAAAGGAAGTTGACATAACAGGGAATTCTCATAAAATAACCACTGATTGCTTATATTCGGTTAGAAAGTGACGGAATATAATTTATTTTGCTCAATCTCTCCACAGCCAAGGGTACCCTTATTTATTAGACGTACATTATTTTTGTCATTTGGTCTCATAAGCTAATTTTTGTATATAAGCCAGGAGCGTATCATCTAAATTCAATGACCCATCGTTTGTTAGTGTGATCACTTTACCATTTATAAATGCAATAGCATTCATGCTAAAAAATTAACGAAAACAAGAAGCAATTTTATTCCTTTGTTTATAGAGTGTAATCAAGTCAGCTCTACGTTGTAAGATAGAATTCTTACTGAAAAACAGAATTAAAAGGACTTTTGAAAGTATTCTTAATAATGAGTGTTATTTAATGAAACATGAACTGTAATTTTTATCATGTAGGCATGGATAATATTGACAATTTTCAACTTCCATCACATATTAAGGCAATCTTAAGCAAACTGTATCATACGTAGCCATATCAGTTGTAAAATAATGTTTAATGGACTCAATTAAACACTACTGGATAACATTGTTACTCACTAGTGAAAACTAAACGAAAAAACATACTGTTTTATTCGTTTTACAATGCTGATCAAAAAATAAATATAATATTTCATATTCCATACCCAACTACGATTTTAAATGTTGTGGTACACCTTTAGAACGTAGAAAAACATTCAAGATGTTGTAATTCGTATACGTTGGTTTTTTGGATCTTCTCCTTAATGTTTCAGACTGAAATCGATCAACCTCTTTTGAAATATGTGCATCTTGCGCGGATTGCTTCAATACTGTCAGTAGGTCACTAGAATTTTAATCAGATATGGATTATAGCTAGCAGCGGAGTTCAGGAGGCGCGTTTCATCCTATTTGGGACTCGTCAGCGGGACGTGACTACCTTTCATAGTTGATGTTCACTTCGTGACTCGATCCCATAACATTTTGCTTTAAACGCCGTCACATTATCCACTTAGCTACTGAATCCAGATAGCCATTGACTCGACCATTGGAGTAAATTTCAGTTTTTAAAATCATTCCACTACGAGCCATTATTCATTCATGATGCCATTAATATCCACAAATGAAAACGTTTGGGAGTAACAGTAAACATAATATCCGTGGGTAAGTCAGAGACTATCGTAACTCGTTGACTTAGTGAATAACCCTTTCAAGTGTAAAATAATAGATGATAATCATTTTGGTTATACCGTAAACATCAACACTAAAATGCAGGTGAATTAGCTCTTGAGTTCAGCAAAGGATAAGACACAAATCCTAAAATTAACTGCTACCTATTAATACACGGATAAAATATAATCAGAATAACCACTATTTTCACAAGACAAGTAATAATTTAGTCTTTCCCCAAATCAGAAAGTTAATAAACTCGTGAATTTTTTGTTTTTTGAAAAAAAACATTTTGCAGGAGCGTTTACTAAAGCCTCTAGGTAGTTATTTAGGCTACACAGGAGAATGGCGAAGTTTGGCTTTGACAATATCACGTGTAAGTCTCACTTTCTATCATATATTTTTCTTAATTATATCTTATGTTTAGACTCCAAAAATTAAATAATTTTCTTGAATCGATACTTTATTCGAATTCCTAAGATTTTATGGGTAACGGATAATGTTTCTTTGTTTTTTTCAAAGTTGAAATCATGAGTCAATTGAAGCTAGACCACCATGCAAATAACCAGGAAGCGCAGGACTGCCGTTTCGTCCTATTATGGGA
>NW_017386074.1:251235-261854 GCF_000237925.1 Schistosoma mansoni
CAATTGACTCATGATTTCAACTTTGAAAAAAACAAAGAAACATTATCCGTTACCCATAAAATCTTAGGAATTCGAATAAAGTATCGATTCAAGAAAATTATTTAATTTTTGGAGTCTAAACATAAGATATAATTAAGAAAAATATATGATAGAAAGTGAGACTTACACGTGATATTGTCAAAGCCAAACTTCGCCATTCTCCTGTGTAGCCTAAATAACTACCTAGAGGCTTTAGTAAACGCTCCTGCAAAATGTTTTTTTTCAAAAAACAAAAAATTCACGAGTTTATTAACTTTCTGATTTGGGGAAAGACTAAATTATTACTTGTCTTGTGAAAATAGTGGTTATTCTGATTATATTTTATCCGTGTATTAATAGGTAGCAGTTAATTTTAGGATTTGTGTCTTATCCTTTGCTGAACTCAAGAGCTAATTCACCTGCATTTTAGTGTTGATGTTTACGGTATAACCAAAATGATTATCATCTATTATTTTACACTTGAAAGGGTTATTCACTAAGTCAACGAGTTACGATAGTTTATGATTTTCAACTTTGAAAAATACTGAAATCTCCACAAATCCCCTTCTGAATGTTTCTTTGATCTAAAAGTAATTGTGATGTTTTGAAATAGAAGATCCTGATAAGTCTTTTTGATTTGTGTGTAGTTGACGAACTGATTATATAAACATATTTATGATTAGCTAAATAAGTTTGCGAATATTGTTTACTTAGTAAATGGATGAATTTTTATATAGTAGTGTTTTCACATGACTAAGTCATATTTCCTTAGACTGCACATGTATACTACAAAATGATTATGATCGTTGAGTGATATTAGAAACAAAGTGAGATTAATTAACCAACAGGATTACTAATGTAGGTCATTTGAAACAGTTTCGGTCCATGTTTTGCAATTCAGATAATTGTCTATCCGGAATCGCAATTACACATATAGGTTTGAAACATATCACCGTTATCTTTAGGCGAAGATAAAGTACTAACTACTGAAGAGAAAGACTATGATTATAGTGTATCATCAGCTCCATGCCACTTCACTTGAATAATTAAAAATCCAAAGGTATACGGTTACATGATATAAATCATTTGATTTGAAGACAGCCACATCCATGAATTGCTCACATTCAACTTCTTAACATCTTATTGCAATGCCCATATCTTTGCATTCTTTTAACTGTCATTTGTCATGTTTCTGTATATCTAACTGTTAACTGAAGTGATTTGTTTATTTAAAACAGTAGTATACTAAGAATCCTCATGGTTTTTATCACAGTGTGTTTTAACTAACATTTTAGGATATATTCCTTCAAAATCCAAATGTTCGATGGGATGATATAATCGGTCTAAGCTCTGCTAAACGTCTTGTAAAAGAAGCAGTTGTTTACCCAATAAAGGTAAGCTCATTTGAATCAGTCATCAAGCATTTTACACTTTTCTGGCTTACCAATTAAAAAGTGCTAACTTCAACTAGAAAATTTGAACCCAGCTTCATCCACGTTAGTTTGGGGAGTCTTATATCAGCGTTACTGTGAGCAACTTACCAACTTACTAACGTTAACCTTCGTAGAGCTTTGGTCGCCAACCAGCATTCTCCAAGAAAGTCTGTCCTGGGCTCTCCTCACAAGTTTTTTTTCGGAAGATGCTTTGATGATTGTTGATCCATGAGATTCCCATCATATGAGTGCTTTATGTGCTTCTTTGAATAGCATCACAGCAACTCCCTAAGTGTGCATAGCGTCTTCCTCTTCATGATTAGAGTTCAACAGTATCTCACTCGAGGCCAATCGTTTTCGTCCAGCTTGGATCCAATGAGTTTGACGGATTCTGAGCACCGTTAAGTTATATCTCCTCATTTCCGCAGCTATTTGACTGGTCGACCTCTCCTTACAAGATTTTCCAATTGCTACTCGTTCTTTTGATATCTACCTACAAATCTCAACTCAATATATTGTTTAGTATTTCTCTTTTCTTTTGCATTCAGGATTTCAGGTTAGAGCTTTCCTGGTGTTGCAGTTTGATGATTTCCATAGTGTATGTCCTATCCACTTCCAACGTTTTTCCTAATTTCGGCTTCAGCTGAGAACTGGTTTTTTCTCTTCTACTGCTGACTATTGCTGACGGTATTCGGGAAATGGACATTGAGTATCCTGTGTGGACGACTGTTCAGAAATACTTATAAATTTTTGACCACGATTGGAGTAGTTCTCGAAGTTTCAGCTCCGTTTACTACAACTGTCTTGACGATCGTATTGAAGATCATGACTTCGATGTTGGTTGACAGTTGTTTTGAGTTCCATATGTTCTTCAATTGTAGAAATGCTGTCCTTGTTTTGTCAACCCCCGCCTTTATGTCTGCATCAGATCCTCCTTGTTCATCGATGATGCTTCCCAGGTACGTGAACGTTTCCGCTTCTTCTAGAGCTTCTCCATCAAGTGAAATTGGTTTGGTGTTCTCTGTGATATATTTGAGGATGTTACTTTTTCTTTTGTGTGTGTTCAGACCTACTGAAGCTGAGGCTCCTGCTGCACTGACTGTATTGACCTGCATTTGTTGATGTGTATGGGATAGAAGAGTTAGGTCATATGAGAAGTCCAAATCATCTTGTATGGTCAGTGAAATGTCACCGAGCTCTTCTACGTATTTCTGCTTGTCAGCTCTAGAGCTCTTCTTCACTTGCTTGTATGCTTCTGTGTATTCAGTTCTTGCCATGAATTTCTCCACTCTTGTTCGGCTGTTGTTAACTGCCATCTTCTGTGCTCCCTTTCTTAAACCTTGTCCAGGGTTTCGACAGAGATCCATTCCTCATGATGACGCTTCTTACGGCCCAGAACCTCCTGACAAACTAAAGGCCGTGCTTCTTTGATCCCTTTCCAATTGTCCTCCATAGTAGTTTCTTCTTCTTTCAATAGATCTTGTAAGGCTTGGAGCCTGTTGTTGAGATCTATCTTGAATTGGTTGAGTTTGCCAGTATGTCGAAGGAATTCTGTCTCGAACCTTTGTAATGTTAATTATTCAGTTTTTCAGTGCTCCTATAGCTTCATTTTCATCTTGGCAACCACCAAGTGGTGATCTGAGAATATGTAGGCTCCTCTATTGATTCTCATGTGTTAGAAGAGGCATCTGTCTCGTGACTTCCGAAGAATTTTGGCTTTCACCATAGGATGTCATAATTGTTCTAAATGAAGATCTTTAATCTCCCATGGTAGAGTTTAAATGTTTTTTCCTGGTAAGCGTTTTTAGCAAAGTTGTTTTCTATGAGATGGAGCTGCTGACCCCGTGTTCAATCACCCTCTTTTATCCGTGCTTGGGACAGGAGGCGAGTTCCAGAAAGCGGGTTTCACACTATATGAGAGCCGTCATCCGGTGAACGATGAGTGAGTGTCAACTTCGGAATGTAGGTACGTCCAGGTGATGATTGGTAAAAAGGACAAAACAGTTAGTCTGGATCTCGTTGCTAGGCTTATTCTATTCATTCTATATTATCTCTCATATCTAATCATATTGTTCGTATAAAAAGTACTACTAATCAGAGTGTTGTACCATATTCTTTTCCTGAGATAAATGCAAGCAAAAATAATAATATCTTATTGTGAAGGGACAATCTAAACGTATTCACCCAATAATTTAAAGCTCCTCAAGTTTGTGAGTCTTTTTTTAAGAGTAATGGCGAGGAGACTTATTCATTATACTTTTTATAAGATGAACCCAGTGATTGTTGCGCAACTAAATAGCATTAAGTGAACTGAAATAGTGAATAGTTAGAAAACTGATCAAATGAAATTTTACATTATAGCTGATAGATGTTTTATTTATGAAATTGAAAATGTCAATATAACACTTTGCTAGCCAATATTTACGTTTGATCAAATAATTGTTGAGACTGAAGAGTTAGCTATACACTGATAATATCTATAAAGTTATAGGTTAGGAACATAAGTTACTGAGAAAGAAAACTTTGCTTTTTAGTAGTGTAGTGGTTCACGTTTATCTTGAAAGTACATTTATTCTGGCGGAGAGTACAGAGCAGTATGAGTAGGAAGATCTGGAAAAAAATTGCAGGAGATTTAGTAAGTGGACGATTCAGTAAACAGATGGAATGCATTTACATTTAACAATGATGGTGGTCGGTAATAATCAGCATTGGAGCATGCTTAAGACAATTCGACGATGACAACAGGAAGCGATAGTGTAAGGTTTTGAATGCGTTACATTGAAAAGAAAAGTGCCAATTCTATGACGTTATTAGTGTGGTGTGAAGTTCATTATTATTTGTACAGGTCGGTACTGATTTGTCATTGGAATTCAGAATTGATTAGCTATTTTTGGTATATGGGCTTCTTGACAGGATGTGTTGATATTGTTAGCAAATACAAGTTGGTTATATTTTGAACATTAACGAACAGTTCAACATAGGACTGGTTCTTCACTCTACTTTTCGGCTTGGCCGCTAAATATACTTACATTTCGATTTTGACACCAACAGTCTTTAAATGTTTACTGTCATCAGTTAACAATGCTTGTTTATTTTATTATTACAGTACCCTCAATTGTTCGCAGGAATATTATCACCCTGGAAAGGATTATTACTATATGGACCTCCAGGTAATTTACATAAACCGTGCACAATTTCAGTAACTACTAGCAACAAAAAGTTACATCAAAATGTATTCTTTATATCATACAATAGAAGTCAATAATAGCTGGGTCTACATTTATTAGATATTTATACCCTATAATTTTGGTCTTTAAAAAGAAATGAAGTGCAATGGGTAGTCCTACTATCGACACCTATCCAATACCATAATATAGTCCAGGAGATGTTGAGTCGCTTAGACCAGTGTATATATTGTAATTTGATCAACAGAACTTGATTAGCACTAAGAAATGAATAAACAGAAATCTATTCACTGACCAGTTGTTATTCAGTTTAAATATCTCTTGATATCATTTACGTAACGTCTCATAGTGTTCAGCTGGATGACATGGATTGAAATCAAACTGGGGACAACAGTTCCCCCAAGACTTCCGTACTTGTTGGAGAGCTACAGGTATACATGAAATGTTTCAACTTACATATATCATTGTGCAAAATACTCACAAGATAAAGAGAAAAGTTATCAATGAAACCATTTAAATGAGAATAAAGTTTATAGCCACTTCGTTTAAATGAACAGTTATCAACGAATCACGATCAGTAAATTGTATGAACAAAAATTACGGTGCAATATACTCAGGGATTGTTTGTATATGACATTTTCTAAATATTGACGGAATCTCGTCTGCTCAATATATTATAGCTAAGATGTTTTTAAAGTGGTCGGTCAAGGGGCGATAAAAAGTTTACATCTATCTCAGATTTGAAAACTGCTTCAGCTACCTTTGATTTAGGCGATCAAGTAGCATTAGAAACTTTCAGATTGAAAGTGTGACTCATATTCAAGTACATCACTTAATAAGTTACTTTTATATATATATATGATGAAATACTAAAATGTATAGAGTTACCTCGTTATTTGCTTGCAATTTTAATGAGACTCAATCGTGATTTCGTTACAACAGGAATTTTACTTTTCATCATGTTACTGATAAATAACACTCAAGGTAATTGAAAATGCAGAACCATACATTAGTCTTGGTAACAGTCCAGTGAAGTTTAAAGGTATCAGGCTTAAGGAAGTTACCCACCGAACACAATAGAAGATGTTCGCTCAATATCATGGAATGAATAAAGTCAAACATGAACATCATTGAATACAGGTTCAGGTGTTTAGAGGTTAGACATATGCGTGCAAGACCAAAAGTCTTGGGTTCGACTCCCATCTGAGAAGTAGTGAGTGCTGACTATTGAAGAGTTCCATACTAGGAATAAAATTCCATTCATTACTCCTAGGTTTTCGTTGGTTGTCTAACTTAGATTGAATCGTGATTTCAATAGAACCCAACAATCTCCACTACTCCATACTGATAGCCTTATATACATTTTAGACAAAATATATCTATACATAAGCATTAAGAGACTATTACATGTTATCTTTTATCTGTACGTTAAACTAGGCATTGTTTTTTTCAATTTAGGCACAGGAAAGACTCTTCTCGCTAAAGCTGTTGCTACTGAATGCAAAACAACATTTTTTAATATTTCTGCATCGACTATTGTTAGTAAATGGAGAGGTGATTCGGAGAAATTAGTTCGTGTAAGTTTCTTCATTGATTTTATTTGTGTTATAGTAGTTACATTAAAACTCCCTGTAATCTCAGGTCTAATGACAAATTTGTTTCCTATCTCTAGTAAAATCAAAGGTTATGATTTATTTTTGAGATACACAGTTTCACTTACTTGTTTGACTGTAAGATATAGATACTGAAAAGTAAGTGGATTCGTAGTGACTGCTCAAGAAAGTTATTTTTCCTCATAACCAACAAAGTATTGAATAACTCTTTCGTCTGGACTTGAAACTAGTAAATAGTGTTGACCCTGCCAGAGAATAAGTGAGAAGTTCTTACTATCGGAGTTCAATAATATCGGGAACGAGACACTGATATCGAATGACCTTAGCAGGTATTAATTTAATTATATTTGTATCTAACACCTTTGGTTCTCGTTTGCTTAATTCAAGTATACATTTATGAATCACTTTCAAATCACAGGTACTTTTTGAATTGGCTAGATTTCATGCTCCTTCAACTATATTCTTAGATGAGTTAGACTCCCTAATGTCACAAAGAGGTTCAATATCTGGATATGGTTCTTCCGGTGGAGGAAACTCAAATATATCAGTTGGAAATGAACATGAAGGATCACGTAGAATGAAAACTGAATTACTAATGCAAATGGATGGTCTAGCAAAATCTGATGATCTAGTCTTTTTACTGGCTGCGTCCAATCTTCCATGGTAAAGTTAAATTAAATATTATGAATATATGATTCAAAATATACCACATTAAAATGTTGCGATTTTTTTATATAACGTTACTTTATTTGTTTTGTACTACTCATAAGTAGGATTTCAGAAATTGTATAATTTTCAAGCCCTCGATTAGTGGAATAATAAAAGCAGAACAAAATTATTTAGATACATTTGTGTTTATAAAGCTTTGTTGCTCAATTCTGAAGATTCCATCGTCAATATAGACAATATCATTGGCAGAATTTCCGAACCAGTGTGAACAGTTTAAAAATATTTCATAAGTCCTATATTAGTCAATTCTCATTGTATTATTTTGTAATTAGTTGATCTCAAAGTTGTCTACATAGATCGATTAAAATAATGACATCCCATGTTGTCTAATTGTTGATCCTTGTTTATGGATGTACAAGTGAATAGAATATCAAGCTTATATAGCATTTAATGATAATTTAAATGTACATGACGACAGAATAATCATTGGGAAAACTAAACATGGAAGTAAGTATTTTAAAAGTATGTCACATAGACGAAAATTCACCTGATTAAAATAACCTCTATTTAGTATCTAAAGAAGACTTAAATAGGTGTATGCTCACTAGCGATTCATTCTGAGGGGCGATTTCATGCACTATAGTGAGAAATCATCACAAGTGTAATATCATGTTGAGTGTGAGGTAGTTTATGACCAATGGTGTCACACAATATCATCGGTTGATTGAAGTTGGAAACGCGAATTACTGAATCCTGGTTCAGTGGTCTTGAAGATCATCACTTCCTGCAAGACATGAACCTGATCTCAGGTATGTCCGTATATACACACTGCTGAGAAGTCACGTACTAGGACAAAATTGCTGTCAAATTTTTCCCGATTTTCAATGACTGTTTAACTAAAATGAATCTGTGCTACAAGCTGCAAAATGATATTTTGGAGTTACTTACTTTTTAGATATAACTGCTGATATTATTGGAGTATCAAATGAATAGTTGTTGATATTGTAGATAGTTAGCGTTCCCTAATCTAATCAATGATTTTATCTATCATTCATATTTGTACCTTAGATGGAAAGATATATCCACGATCCCGCCTCGCGAGATTCGAACCCAGGACCTGTCGGTCTCGAGCGCGAGCGCTTAAGCACTTGACCACTGAGCCAACATCCAACGGTGTTAATGTCTAAATTCAACTAATCCACGAAATTGAGAGACACATCCACCATTGTTTTCAGTCAGTTACTAATTCACAACAGACCCAATGAACTCCACTGGTCACTGCTTCTCACTAGAACTCCAGGAAATATCTCTTGAAGCTAGTCACTAATGATATTTACAAAGTTTCTTATAATTTTAACCCGATTCACTGTATACAATTATATTGACCTTTACAAACATTAATTAACTATATCTCATTGATCTATTTTATTAAAAGAGATATAAATAAAAGTTGTGAATTAAAACTGATTTAAATAAAACATTTCGTAGTTAGCATTAATTGTGGATTAACTTTGGTAAAAACAACTGGTAGAAACCAACCGGGACTGGATGGTAATTTTTCCAAGTATAAGGTTTTACCAAAGTGCAGTTCCACGATCTCGCTATAAAAATGGATATAAGGACCTTATAGTTTAACCACGCACTTGAAGTACAATGGTTCAAATCTCTTACTTTAACTAGTTACTGAGAAGCGCCATAAAAAGACACAACACTGGTTTTAAATAGGACTTCAAATGACAACAATTCGTGGATAATACAACATATAAACCAAGCTAGTGTCCCTCAGAAAAGAAAGACGTTTCATTGCTTGTCTGAACTAATATTATTCTAAATTATACGTCACCCCTACTGTTACTTCTACGTTTACAGGGAATTAGATCATGCAATGCTTCGTCGATTAGAAAAACGGATTCTAGTTGACTTACCAAATAAAGAGGCAAGAATACATATGTTTGAATCATTTCTCCCTCCAATTATTGGACAAGGTACACCAGGTGGATTACAATTAAAATGTTATTTAGATTATAATGAAGCTGCGGAGGTAAGTGTGGCTGTTTTCCTTCATATTTTTTTAACAATCGCAGCTTCACAAATTAATTCATCATTATACTTCAAATGGTGTAGTTATTCTCTCATCTATTTTGTAGTTAATATTTCTAAGAATCTCTGTACTTTTCATTATTTGATGCAGTGAACAGCTTATAACATCTTTGTAGACTAATATTGATAACTGGTCATTAGTCAATAGAAAGCCTAGACTAAGCCTTTGTGCTTAATTAAATTATGCTTACTTCATGGATCACATGAATATGTGTATCGAAGGTCACTTCGTTGTGATTTTTCAAAGTAACTGTTAGTTTTTTAACTTATGTTTAAACTAGTTATCAGTTAATCTGAAGGTTTAGCTAATCATGATATTGATGATAGTTGAATGGTGACAAGGAATAATAGTCATCACTTAGAAGAACCGAGATGATGTACTTATAGTTTACACTAGTATCAACGAGTCACGAAGTGCAAATTGGATAAAACGGCTTCATTGAGTTCTAGTCCCGTAGTGAACACCAACTCGGATGCAGGTACATACAGCTGAAAACTGTCAAGTAGACGAAGCACTCATCCACTCCATTCCACTGTCAGTCAAATTTCATCAATTCTATTGTAACTAGTATCAGTTGAGGCAATCAGTCGTCTTGTTGCTCTTAAGTAGTTTGTAACTGTAGCAAATTTTTATCAAGCTGACTGAGACAGATTGTTTACTGAACATAGGATTCAAGTTTTCATTCTCATTATCTTGAAAAAAGTCGAAACATGTACTGATATTAAATTAAAATTGAACTTTGTGTAACACTAACTTAAGGCTATATCGATGCAATACGCACAGTATGCACATATGCCAATTAGAGACTGACCAGTTGCAGTCCTAACACATCGATGGGAAGATTCAAACAAAAAATATAAAAAAATATATAAAGAGACTCTGTGTGACATGGCTCAGAATCGATAACAATGGCGCAGGTGTATACACTCTTTATCTTTCCTTAAACCTTAAGATTAAAATTGCTTCATAACTTTCTTCCTTCCTAGGAATTGCTTAAGTATTATTCCAATTAAATAAAAAACAAGTTTGTTTACAATAAATATTCCCAAAAGTTTGTTTACTTCTTCAGTGAATCAACAAAACAATTAATACTTTATGTTTAAATGATGTCATGTTCTAACCAAATATTCAACATGAAGTTCTTCTTCATTTGAATACACGAGTCAATCTAAGCAAGACCATCATTGAAAACCTAAAAGTACTGAATGGCTGTTTCATCTTCATATGGAACTCCTTAGCAATAAGCATCTACAATCATGCATGCGAGATTCGAACCCAAGACCTTTGGTCTTGTGTGCTAACGCTTGTTATCCCTTGAAAAAATATATATGATTTTAGATCTATAAGAAAATTCTGTTAATAAAAAGAAATATAGATTTTCATTGGAAAAATTTATTTTAACTTTTTATATTATCTGGTAGAAAAGATTTTTCGGATCATAAAAATAATTTACGAAAGGTACAACAATTAGGATCATCAAACGGATCACTGAACAGATTGCTATATATATATATATAGATAGATATATATGTACATCCATGGAACAACAGGTTGACACTTCAATAGGTACAACTGTTGCTTAGCCCTTTTTCTATCTATC
>NW_017386074.1:262054-280840 GCF_000237925.1 Schistosoma mansoni
AGATTAGCGTTGCAAACCAGTAAGCACTCTATGGCGTTTTCGTTTCAGTATGACAGTGATAAGCAGTGGACATCCACGATTTTACACACAAGAATCAAACGTAACACCTTCAGTCTAAGGCGTGAACACTTCACCTATAGACCACTGAGTCAGGATCCAACAGTTTAGAAGTAAAGCTTTCGTACACGGGACTGATGGTACTGTGTTTGATTGTCGAGTGCGAGTTTCACCGTAGAACAGTCTTTCCTGTAAATTACATGAATTACACCACCTGAATTAACAATATTTTGCAAAGGTAGAGAGAGAGAGTATCCAAGATTAGTTTTCCCGTTGTAAGTATGTAGACAAATGGTTTATAAAGCTCTTATAATTAAAAATGGTGACATTCACCGGATTGAGGTACTTAGCCTGTCCTGATGGTATTGTCGTAACTTTCAAATTGCCTGATCTGCCATGGGCGATGAGACGGCACCTTTATTGTATATATTATTGTTCAATTATTCTCTCGCTAGAGATTGTTAGGAATTTAAAAATAAAGAAGGCCGTATGCTAATTTGTTGTGGTCTTATGGACGGCTTTTCATCACATGAGTTATCCACCAATCGAAACACGACTTGTCTGTTCTTAACACTATGCCAAATCAATGACGTTCGACCAGTATGAGTAGTCTAGCGTCCTTATTGGTCCCTTGTCCGCTTAGCCCTTCCGAATGAGTCCAGAACATCGATTGAAGCTTCTGTTATGCGGATCACTTATTTCAAGCATACTTGGTTTATATACCAGACAGACAGATCGCATCACACCATAAAATAGAAAATAATATTTATACAGGATCAAGCCAAATGTGGCTTTGAACGTGGGATACAGTACTCAGTAAACTGAGCATAATTTGGGAACAGTAATTAGTATAATAATAATTTATAGGTCGAAATGAAGCTTATAATAAGATGAATATAAATATACATAATCTAATTACTCAATAGTTAAACCATAAGAATATATATAGAATATTAGTCCAATAATAGGTCCCGGAAGTTACCTGTACTTACATTTTCACTAGGATATACCAGAGATGATTAAAAGGGGGTATCCGTTAGTTTCCCTAAGTACATTTTGTTATCTCTAATAATCAATCAACTATAAGTCAACAGAGTATAAAACTAGTGCACTGATTCGAACTTCATACCACTAAATATTAAGATCATATTTCAGTATTATCATTCAAATCTGCAACCTTCATGTTGTTGTTTTTTTCAAATTATTTTGAATAGATTTACCTCAAACACAAATTCATTTTGATCCAATTACTACAGAAGATGTTAAAGCTGCTATATCATCTACAATGCCTTCAGCTAGACAATTAGCAGGAAAATATTTAGAATGGCAACAACAGTTTGGTTCTTCTTAAATGCTGAAAATCTTCAACCAATCATCTTCAAAAGTGTCATAATTTCCATCATTGTTTTCTTTTCTCTTTCATTGATCTCATTTCATACTTCACATACAAGTTCACTTTCATTTAAAGTTATTTTAAACACAATGTACATTATAAACTACTTAAATAATTCAATATTTAATTGTATTATGTATAGGATATGAAGATTACGTAATTGATTTAATTTACCTTTTTCACGTTTGTTAGTTGCTAGAAACTTCTTTCAAGATTATTCTTGGAACATGTATGAAAACCTTGTGAAGTGAATGAACACTTCATTGAGGGCAACCAAAATTACAGAAATATGTTCAGAAGGGGTTTTGTGGAAATTTAGTATTTTCATTAGTTACAAGCGTGAGTCAATTGAAGCTAGACCAGGTTTTCCTTGGTGATCTGGCTTCAATTGACTCAGGCTTGCAACGATGAAAAAAAATATCTTCGTATAAATATGTGAATTATACATTCAATACTTCATTTACATATCTTCCATCAATTGCTCTTTTATATTCTATATCATTCTTCCAATTCACAATTCTTTTCTATTTCCTTTTCTGTTCTTTTCAATATGATCTTCTTAGCCATGCATTCTATTTCCGATTGGTGTTACACACTACTTACGTCTGTTAATATAAGTAGCATACACTACTAGAGAACTGAAGTTTTATATGAATTTTATTCATGTGTGAATTAATTGTGTATACTTCTCATAAATACTGATTTCTACTACTGATACAGTTTTTAGCTATGACTGAGAAATAACTTCAACCTACTATTCATTGCAATGGAATGTGACTATTTTGTCGACGTAAAGAAGACTGTTGAAGAAGATTGATCTATTCATGAACCATTATGAAATTCAGAATAATACTACTAATAATAAATTGCATATCATTTTAAATTTTGAACAATCAATAAATTTGAATGAACTGAATCAATATTTAATCAATAATCTAACATATATGTGTGCTTGTGTGTGGTAAATCAATAAGTTATTTGATACGACTATGAAATATGACTTATCACTGAATTACACGTTTGTTTCATTCTTGACAGATTAATAATTTGTCTTTAAAACGTACAAGATTAAAATAAATTCTACTGTATCTGGAAAAGATAAAGTTTTTCCTGTTGCCCAAAAAGAAAGAATTCTAGAATTATCAGTATGGGGTTGTGGAACAGTGAGCATCCACGACCTTAATCATGGGATTCGAACCTCCACACCACTGAGCCGGCATCCGACGGTTTCTAACCTCAACCATTTTCTATTGTACTGAGGTAGATACCTGTCTCTATCTGACATGGATTAGCTCCACTGGTCCACTAGTTCTATAGAAATGTCATGGTAATGTGTTTTATATTATAGAATCCAACATCCTACTTTGTTACTCTCCAATCATCACTTTATGCTAATCTCATAATTTGAGAACTATGGTTTAAAAAACGTTAATTAACAGTAAAGCAATAACAACGACTCTGCGCAAATCTATGACATAATCGCAAGCATAGAATATTTGTAATGATTCATTAGCCAAATGGTATCATATCCCTACCGGGAATATTTTGAGCTTACTACGGTGCACTGCTAAAAACCATCACACTGTGAAAAGGCAGTCACCCAACTTCATGAATTTCAGTGTCATTTAGTAATAAAACTGCATTTTACTGATTTTAATTAAAATGCAGAAATGTACACGCAGTTTGAATCAAATATCATACTTAGTTTTCACTTTAAAACCCAAAACATTAGTCGACTTCTCATAATAGGACAAATAATAAATGTGCATCCTACCAAATTATCAATGTGACTGAGTAAAATAATGATCGTCAGTTTCAAAACTAATAAAGTTCAAATTCTATTTTCAACTGAACCAGTAGCTCGGCTCTTGGATTCCATAAGAACTACCTAATGATCAAGGAGTCTAAAAGTAAAACGTTTAATTTACTCTAAACCTGTACATATCTGAAAACTGACTGATTAATTGTTTATATTTCAGCATTCTCCTAAGTTACATAAAAGAAGTGAATAGGGCATCTAGAAACCTATATTATCACATTCTAAAGATTTTAGCAGATAAACATAAAATTAAACATTTTCTTTTGTTCATTCTAAACATGTTCTACATTTTTTGTAAGTAGCGTAATTAAAGTATTTTATCCGATTGATTTACTCATTTATTATGTAGAAAGACATAGCTCTTACTCTGCCTGTAGCTCCTCCGGGAACTACTGCCAGTCCCAAGCTCGGATAAAGATGAAGGGTTGAGCATGGGGTTAGTGACCCCATCCCGTAGAAAATTAACTCGCTAAAAAACTCTAACCAGAAAGAGACATAGCTCTGCTTCTAAAACGACTCTTGATATTATTAGTTGACTGTAAATGTAAATTGATGTGTGATATGTTTTTTCTGAACGATAAATAGTGAAAGCACTTTATTTCAACCAAAATATTATTGTTATATACCGAAGAGAATTATGAATGGTAACTTTTGAGGACTAGTTATGGACCAATATGGTACGTAAATTTCCTATTATATAATAGTTAAGTAACTCAACTATTCATATTCATATTCCTTTTATTATGAGCTTTATTTTAACCCATAGACTATTATTGTACGATTTACCATTCCTGAATTATGCCCAGTCTATTAATTACTGTTCCCCCTATTCACAGCCACATTTGGCTAAATCTTGTACAAATGTTATTTCCTATTTTATGGTACAAGGTGGTCTGTATGATTGGTATGTAAACCCAGTATGTTTGAGAATAATGATTCATATTGCAGAGACTGTTATTGGTGTTCTGGACTTAACTCGCTCGACAAGGTGGATAGCAGGACCGACAAGTGCTCTAGAGTGCTCGTTTGCGTCTTATGTGTCACTAGTCAGATCGATAATTCACTGCTCTCTGATTGGCGGCATCGTCACGTCATATATTAAACAGGGCACTCAATACACACGTTCTAACAATTATGGGTTTGTTTCTTCTATACTTTGGGCCTATGAGAAAGTTCATGAATCGAATTCTAATGGGTTGAAAACATTTAACATGATATGGTTTAATACTGTCTTAACTTCTCGGTTGCTTGTTTTATGAGTGTCAATATTGCAACATTGGTACTTGTTTTAAATCTGTTCACTCGAACATATCTTTTAACTTGATAATATATGCAACCACGAAGCTTATATTTTTCTGTAAAGCTTATGGCCTGTTTAGGTAATTTCATTTGGTAATGGTGATAAAATACAGCTTTCAAAATTTCGTCGGTGGTAACAGAATAAAGCTATTTGAATACTAATGTGTTTGACAAGCGTATATTTCATGCATATATGTAACAACAAACAGATGATAGTGGGTGGATGCAGAGTTGAGAGGCATACCTATGAATTTACTAAAATAAATTCGAGCTCAAGATTAGAGTGTTCAGAATACACAGGGAGTAATATATGAATAAAACAACATTAATAATCAAACATAGAAAATGTACATGGACTAAACGTTACGGTTTACTGCATATGGATGTATACAACTTAACAAGTAGGGTTACATTAATGAATGCAAGAGTCAGGTAAGTTCACACAATAGTTTATAATAATCTTTCATGTCGATTCATAATACGATTGTAAATTTGAATAATTGTTTATTACATTCTGAGTCTACATGGAATTGCTACAAACTTAATATTTCAAAATTCCGACGACAATTCCTTAGTGGTTAATCTATTTCCATCATTGTTCATTCTCTGAATAAACGATGATTATATGGTTATTCAGGCGTCAGATACGCATGTTACTGAAACGGATTTTATTTAAATACGGTAAGTTTTGTGAGGAGAACGTATTTACTATAACCAAACACGTGATGTTGAACTAGAGTTATAATTATTACTTTCCTGAACGTTTGAACTTCATAAACTCATTTCTTCAAGATAAAATATCCTATTGATGTATTTCTAATTTCTGTTGATAGCAGGAACGGAGACAAAAGTTACACCACTAAATAAGTTACTTTACTTAAAGGTTTCAGTCCAAACTACTAAAGCCCTTCGATTTAGTACTGTTAACAACATGTCGATTTCATAAAGTCAGCGTTGAGATTACATTTCGAGGCAATAGCCTAAGTACCAAGCCAGGATGTTTGTCATCGACTTTCTGATAATTAGTTATAATAAAAAAATTATCATTAAACATATTTAAGACATTAAGTTGTTGAGAAAAGTACTCATTTGTTAATATGAGAACTGAATGACAGTGAGTACATCTGAACGAAAATGAGGCCGAACGACTAAAAGCAGGTTTGGATAGTAGCTAGCAGTGAAATGAAGGACTCACGTTTCATTTTATTTGAAACTCGTCAGTATCTAAGTGGATAATCCGATGGGATTCGGCAAGTGAAAAAAACCATTTTTTTTATGACAGATCAATTATTCTGTATAAATGTTTATTGTGAGATTTGATCAAAATCAACAAAAAGAAAAACACAAACAATTTCATATTTATATAGTTGAAATCATTGGTCAATTGAAGCTGGACCACCGTGGGAAACCTGGAAGCACTGGATGGCCGTTTCATCCTATTGTGGGACTCCTCAGCAGTGCGCATCCATGATCCCGCCTCGCGAGATTCGAGACTCTCCATTAAACCCCCTTCTAATAATGATCACATGCTCATTATTGACTGGCACCATTAGGTATTTCCTGGAGTTCTAGTGAGAAGCAGTGACCAGTGGAGTTTAACCAGGTTTGTTTTGAGATATCAACTCACTGAAGACATTGGTAAATGGTTGCTCAACACCGAGAATTGGTTGAAGTTAGACATTAACACCATTGGATGCCTACTCAGTGGTCTAGTGCCCAAGCGCTCGCACGCGAGACTGACAGATCCTGGGTTTGAATCTCTCGAGGCGGGATCGTGGATGGGTACTGCTGAGGAGTCCCACAATAGGACGAAACGGCCGTCCAATGTTTCCAGGTTTTCCATGGTGGTCTAGCTTCGATTGATTCATGATTTCAACTATATAAAATTACTAAAAATCTCCACAAAACCGCCTTTTAATAATTTCATATTTGTTATAACGATCCCTTTTCTTATATACACGAATAGAACGTTAATTTACCTTAGACGAATATCTACATTAGATTCTCTCCCAGTGTCGTCTACATCACTTTAACACAACTTAGATCAAAAAATCATGATTAACCTGACTAGTACCTAAATAATATTTCCACATCAAATATCGATACAATCAAACATATTTGACTAAACAAAACAACCAATTATAATCATTCTCTTTCCATACATCAATATTATTTATACATTAATTAACTTTTAACTACATCATTATCATATTCACTTAATAATTGACTGATTGACTATTCGATGAGTTAAGTAATTAATTATTAGTAGGTGTAATTGTTCAATCAAAATATGATTCATTTTAATCATGGTAACTAGGTTATAAATTATTAATAGTTGCCAATGATTTCTCAGAAGGAATATTTTTGTTGTTGTTGAAGGAAGTAAGTTCTATGATGATGTGAATTGTTGTATCATAATTATTGTTATGATTAAATTCACATGTTATTGTTTGTTTGAATCTTCCCATTGATGTTTAGGACTACAACTGGTCAGTCTCTGATTGGCATATGTTCATATTATGCGCATTGCCTCGATATAACCTTAATTCAACAGCATTGTCCTAAATATCAATGGGAAGATTTAAACAAACAATAACATGTGAATTTAAACTACATCCCAATGCACAAGCAAGTGGCTATCAGGACTCAATAGCTGAGTGGATAACGTGATGGCGTTTGAAATGAATGGTAGTGGGTTCGAGTCCCAGAGTGAACATCAACTCTGAGATGCAGGTACATCCAGCTGACGAGTCCCAAAAAACGCGCGTCCTGGATTCCACTCCTAACCACTATCCATCTTTGCTTACAATATTGTTATGATTGTTAATATTCTTGAATTAGATTGAACACATAGTCTAGTTGTAATAATAATAATAGTAATAACAGTACTACTACTACTAACAATAATAATAATAATAGTCAGTTTTCAATTTTACTGGAAGTTCAGTTCTAGTAAGATTGTAATAAAATGTGATACAAGATCTGAATCAACACAGAGATTCTTGTTTATCATCACGAATCAGCTGATGTATCTCCTTTGTATTTATCATTATACAACTGAGGATAGTTTTCACATAAATTGACAGAAAATAGAACAAATGGTATCATATTGATTATTTATTTATTGAAACACATAAATATTGGTACAAGGAAGCACCAGATATATATGCGCCACACAAATCTCATTTGATTTGTATGAGGGCTGTGATACTGTCCAGGTGCCCAAACTGAAGCAGGTGGTTTTCTTAGGGGACTACACCCAGGACCTTTGACCTAAGGGTCTGATCCACAAGGCAGTGGAACATCGTGAGGAGATGCAGTCCCATGTTAGCCAGTGACCAACAACAACGCCATTTGTGCCTTCAGGATACTAGAGTCATCCCATGTGCACCATTGGTTTGTACTTGGGGTTTCCAACTCCCCTAGGTGGACTTTTCGTGTCCACCAACCCGGTTAAAGCACCGAACATTTGTTTTTCGTCTTTTCTCAATTTCTTAAACAACACCTCCGTCACGAGAAGGCATGGAGTAGGACTTTCTTGGCACTGGCTATATACGCGTGACCATGTGAGAGCATTTCGAGAGGGAGAGCTGACTTTCCCCACTCTCGGCCGTACCAAGGCATTTGGGGGTGATATACAAGTCAATTGAAGAAAAGTAGTTAACCTTTGAAATATGAAGATTTATTAAGTTTCTGATAATATGGTAATATAAATTCATTATCATTATCATTATTGTAAGAATGGATTACGTATATGAATAAAATGAAAGACTGCTTTGAATCATCTAGTATTAACAATAAAGAAACATCGTGTTGTGGCAATGATCAGTAATGTAAATCTAAGCCACCAACGTTTTAATAATATTACTTTCCAACTCATAAATATTACGCATACATTCATCCACAGACCAATGATTCACATTTTCAACCATAGTAGGTGAATGATATAACACTTTCATTTGATATCATGTATGTGATTTATAAATTTCTAAACTAAGGTTGAAATGGATTTTATGAAAATGGTAGATTGCGATTAGTATTAGACAAGCGTTTTATCTTGTTTGGAACTCTTCAGTTGGTTGTACCTACGTCTCAGTGGTAATGTCCACAATAAGATTCAATCTTAATAACATCCACTTTAGAAGCATAGCTAGCTCATATCAATTTGTGACATGTACAAAACATCAGATTTAAGGACTCCCTATTAACTATAAAACCAAAGATATAATTAAGTAATTTATAGCCTAAGGATGAATCTGAACTATATCTCACTGTGAATATAATTCATATTCAATTTATTTTTAATACACTGTGCAAAATTACTGATTGATGCAAGTTTCTAACAATAAGCCGCATAACATTGATTTGTTGAAATGCATCATAGAATATGCTTTTCAATGTTGAAGTTATTATGTAACAATGTAAACTTTATAAGCAACGATGAAAGTTTGTTTCGATTTCAATATTTCTGTAACATCATGGTTTAATTTCGTTATTGGTACTACTCTAATAATAGACCTAATCCTATAATTGTAGAGTTGTCATGACGTGATTATCTAATCTATAAGATCTTATATGGCAGTCACATCATTGTCTACACTGACTCGTTCTATCGTAATCATCACCAATATATGATAGAGAACACAATGAGCTTGCAGATAGAATAATATATTTAATATGAATAAAAGAGTTCTTACACAGAACGACTACGCCTGCAAGGCAGAGCCATGCTATCCGATGAATTGAGTTCCGAATGAATGTTCTCACGTCTATTATTGTTGACCTACTCTTAGTGTTACATGTTGAAAGTTTATTTTCGCAGTAATCTCATGTTCAGCTTTGAAGATTGTGGTGGCTGGCGTGGGGCTTGAACCCACGACCATGAGAATAAGAGTCTTATGTTCTACTGACTGAGCTTAAATAATTTTATATATTTCAACTTTCATCCTAACTATCCTGGTATTTCCTATAGTAAAAGAAATCTGGTTGAATACCTTCTTTAAAGACTTTAAATTATACACTACGTTAACACCATCAAAAGTGCACTACAATTTACTCAAGAACTATTGAGTAAACATGACTAGGCACGAATATACTAAACAAAACATACATCAAAAGTGAAACTACTGTGTTAAATTAACATTGTCAGCCAAAGATCTTTGTTTCATTCTGGTATTCAATTTATTGTTCGACTAGTTTTAAAATGAATTTCTTCAATTTTATGACACTGTTGTTCCTAACAGAAAAGTGTAATAAACAGTTATTTGTAAGCAAGACGTTATGATGTGATTTTCTGTATTCATACTTAATGTATATAATAAATAACGTCAAATAAAAATCGGTGTGTATATGCATAAAATAATCATGTGAAGAAGAGAAATAACGAATTTACTTTATTCTTCTATGTTTACTATGTTTACCTTAGTCAAATGGGCTAGTATTAAAATTTGTATGAAATTGAAAAGCATTGCTAATTGAACGCTATACTCCGCTCCTAAGCTAGTCTCGTAACTCCTCAAGCTAAAACTACACAGCAAATTGAACACGAGAGAAAAGGCACAAAATATACGAGAAGCTCTTTACTCCAAAGGTTCATTCACGTACAGAATGTTTAGGGTTTTAATAGTATTTTAGAAGTCCTTGGGTTTTCCTGAAAATTCTGGAATACTACCAAACATTGTAGTAGTATAGTAATCAACCAATCTGAAACTGTACATGTGACTTTTCACTTCCGTGATGTTTCTGGTAAAACTTCAAGTGAACGCTGATTGGATAAAATACTTCCTAGTAGTTTCCTGAGTCTTTCTTGTCTTTTGCGAGAATTTTATTGGATCATCCCAACAGAAATAAATAAATGCTTTGAAGACACCAGGAGTGATATTTATTTTAAAAGCTTTTGTCATTTGTCCATAATATACAAAGTGTTTAGGTTCTTATAAACTAAAGACTATTTTGACAATGTTCAAAAAATAATTTAGCATCTCATTTCAATTGTGACTGAAAAAAATTGAACGGAAATTTTCAGGGACATTTGTTGATAACATGAAAGAAGTTGATTCTGGTTAATAAGACATCTACAAGCTGCATCCTTGACATGAACTCTTGTTATTCTACATAAAACCTTCATTCTTATTCTCATTTCAACAATGTATATGAAAAACCATTGATTTCCGGATATTTATTTAATACTTTCAAGTTTAAATACTAACGGACTCTATTTTATTAATTGGTTTGTATCCAAAATGTGCTTTTACTGAATGGACTTCAATGAGTTCTGGAATTTTCTGTAAGGAAATGTGAATATCAAATTGGTGTCCTTACAATCGGTGGAAATTTGTCAATAAATGTAAGTTATATAATGAAACACATTAACATAATGCATAATATACCTATTGAGAACAGCTACAGTTTATGTACATTCATAACCACACCAACTGAATTCCTATTGTTTTTCTCATTTTAAATATAAGATCGAAGTTAATTGACTACTTGTGTTCTAATGTTAACTATCTAACAATGTTTTCTCTAGAACCTACTGCTGAAAACAACGTTTTTGTAGACTGAATTTTCAGGAATTGATTTCCTACCAGGAGGACCTCTTATCGACTTGGAATGCGCAGATGACATAGTCCTGTTTGGTGAAGACGCTGAAGAAATGCAGAGTCTTTTGGTAGCACTGAGCGAAAATGCCCAAATGTTTGGAATGCGTTTCTTTCCCTCTAAATGTAAATTGTTACTCCAAGACTGGTCTGCGTCAACACCTGAACTAATGATAAGGAGTGAAGAAGTCGAACGCGTCGACAACTTCATTTATCTTGGAAGTCTGATCAGCCCTAATGGGTTAGTGTCTGACGAAGTCTGTTCACCGATTCAAAAAGCTCGTTTGGCTTTTGCCAACTTACGTCACCCATGACGAAGGCGAGATATCCATCTATCAATTAAAGGATGAGCATACTGCGCGGCAGTTCGTTCTGTTCTACTTTACGGCTGCTTAATGTTGTTATTAAGGGTAGGGGATACTCGTAAGTTACTAGTATTCGATCACAGATGTCTTAGCCATATTGCCAGCATCTTCTGGGATCACCAGGTAAATAATAGTGAGGTTTGACCGGAGGTATCAGGGAATGATGGTAAATCAGTTAATGAGGTCATGAATCTTCATTGACTGAGATGGTTGGGCAACGTGTTACGTATACCTGAACACTGATTTCCACGATGCGCAATGCTGACCAGCGTTGGGGATGGCTGAAGGAAGTTAGGGTCGGCGAGACCAAAACGTGGCATCAGCGCTTGAAGTCACTAACTTGTGGTCCAAGCCATGTTGGTAGACGCAGACTATTTGGTTAGGGTTCGGTTTGATTATCGAAACCAATGTTTGGAAACTCTGGGTGACATTGTTCAGAATTCATCACATTGACCTAGGTGTATACACTCTGACTTTGCTTAAACCATGATAATAAAATTACTTTATGCCTTTCTTTCTACGGACTATTTTTTTCTCCCGTGTGTCATATCCTTATATGCAGTCTTTCTTTAATATATCACTACCATTGAGTTAGTCTTCTATGAATGCGGTGTCCAACGTGTTGTGCTAATGGGGTGTGAAAAATTGGAACGATGCATATATGTGCCTGGTCTTACGTTGTTGCTGATTGACTGAATGATTAATAATTTTTCTTAGAACTCACTAGACTTAATTACATGTTTTGTATTTAATTAAATTTTAGAAATGCATTCTACAGTACGCAGAATATTTCATGTTTTAAACCTAATCTGTTTAGTAAGTGAATAATTTTTTGTGTAAACTATTTTCCTTTAATTTTAAATTATAAATTCAGTTTGAAAATGCTTTTGTTCATACACTAATTACGTTAGCTTGAAAACAACTGAACCGTCTTCAAGATCAAGCTTGAATGGACTCTCATAGGTAGACCATATTGTACGGAGAGATTTTTAGAGTGAGATTTTCATAATAATTCAGCTAAACAATATATCTTACTTCATTTAGTATTGTTTGTTTTAATCTTCCCATTGGTGTTTAGGACTGCAACTGGTCAGTCGCTTATTGACATATGTGCATACTGTGCGTATTGCCTCGATATTGCCTTAAGTCACAAGCATCATAAGCAAAGATGGATAGTGACTAGCAGTGGGATCCGGAACACGCGTTTCGTTCTATTTGGGACTCGTCAGCTGGATGTATCTGCATCTCAGAGTTGATGATCACTCTGGGACTCGAACCCAGTACCACTATCCATCTTTGCTTATAATATATCTTACTGTTATGCTTTCATTAGTTATAGGTGAATTTACTCCTATCTGTAGTGTAAAGTTTCATGGTAACTGTAAAATTAAAGGTTAATATAAATTAATTAGTTTGTATAAAGTTTATGGTATCGACTGATAATTGTATGCAAGTGAATGACCGTCCGAAGAAGTAGTGAACTGACTTAATGCTAATTAGTGAGCCACGGGATGACAATATATCCCAGTCCAACCTTTGCATTTAAATCTCCCATCAAAATGTTCAGGTCCTTTGTTGGGCACTTCTCGACGATCGACTGCAGCCTATCGTAGAATTGGTCTTCAACGTCTTCATCGTAGTCGTTGGTAGGCGCATAGTATTGGATGACGTTCATTGTAATGCCCTCTTTCTTTGTTTTGAAGGAGGCTTTGATGATCCTTGGTCTACGCAATTGCAATCCGATTAGTGCTTTTTGTGCTTGTTTGGATAGCGTCAGTGCAACTCCTTGTGTATGTGGGGCATTTTCTTCTTTATGACCGCAGTACAACAGCAGTTCCCCTGAAGATAGTCGTTGCTGTCCAACCTGCGTCCAATGTGTTTCACTGATCACAAGCACCTCCAGGTTGTGTTTCCTAATTTCTGCAGCAATCTGGAAGACTCTTCCGGTCTTCCACATTGTGCGGACGTTCCGTGTACCTATGAAAATCGTTGCTCTGGTTGTTAGAAGGTGCATCGGCCTCATGACTTCCGAAGGAACTCGGCTTTCATCATAAGGCGTCATAATTATTCCTTCAACTCCCACGATAGAGTTTAAATGGTTTGAATAATTTTTCCTGGTTAGAGTTTATTTAGCGAATTGGTTTTCTACTGGATGGGGTCGCTAACCACATGCCCAACCCTCCTCCTTTATCCGGGCTTGGGACCGGCAGTAAATAAATATATATATATATATATATATATAATTACTAAGGAAGAATCTAGCTTCACAGTAATAAATTCCCTTCTCACTGTATTTTGTTGATGAAGCAAAGATATTTGACTGACAATGTTAATTTTACACAGTAGTTTAAGACACAAAAGTTTTTAGGTCCTCATAGTGACTGTATTTAGGCTTTTCACTTTTGATGTATGTTTTGTTCAGTGTGTTCGTGTCTAATGATGTTTATTCAACTGCTCTTGAGTAAATTGCAGTGCGCTTCTGATGGTGTTGACGGAGTGAATAAATTAAAGTCTTTAAAGAAGGTATTCAACCGGATTTCTCTTACCCCTTTTATGATATCAGGCTCATGAATTAGATCGTATAATCGAAAAAAAATTATAAGAACACGTTATCATTGTCTTCCTCTTTCGTTGTGATAATAACTAGGGATGAAGGCCAACTAGCCCTCTGAACATGTCATATTTGTTTCTTAAGACTTACACTTTATCGTCCAAATAGATGGAGGAAGCGATAATCCACTTTGATACGTTAAAGGCATGCTATAAATTCTATTACTTAGCCTGTAAGTTAGATACATTTGTGAAATAACTGTTAGTCGATAACTTCTGAATTTTCCTAATATCATTTGTCAGTCGTTTTTACATGTTGTTCAGAGTGACCATATAATTTCTCAAAATTTCACATATAAAGCACATTTTACAAAAAAAAAACGCCATTCACATTCTTATGGTAACTACCCATACAGTTTCAATATATGTTAAAAAAGGTGATCTGTAGAAATGAGCATCTTACCTGTCAGAGTAAAGTCATCAGACTTTAGCAAATATCAATAAGTAATTGAATAATTAACTTTTTAAACTACTATTGTCGTAAAAAACACACGATAAAATGATTGCTTAAACATGAATAAGATTGTAAACAATGTGACATAAATCAATAAAATATACTAACAACTGAATTAATTAAATCTAATCATATGTAAGAAATGGATGAAGGGTTACACAAGACTATGGATAGACTGAAACTAGACATCAATACCGTTCGATGACAGCTCAGTGGTCTAGAGGTCAAGTGTTCGCGCGTGAAACCGATGGTCCCGAGTTCAAGTCCCGTGTGCGGGATGGTGAATGTTCACTGCTAAGGAGTCCTATACTAGGATTAGACGGACGTCCAGGGCTTTCAGGTTTTCAATGGTGATCTAGCTTAGATCGACTTATAGATCCAACAATTAAATTGTAGAGAAATCTATTTTTAAATTTGAAAGCTTTCATTTTAATCAATAAGTCACATGATAAGTACAGAAATAAAATGATTAGTGCAATACAATTTTAAACATCACTTTATTGTTGTGTTTTGCAAAAAGGCATAGATAATCCAGTGATTTTATTCAGTTCATTTCATATGATTGATTTTATGGTACGTCTATGAGCTAATCAGATTTAAGATAGCGAATCTTGGATTTCGGCGCCAAATCCATCCAACCATATAGCTAAATAGCATTTCGGTATTACAGATTTCAGTTCGTGGTGAAAATTCTAACGCTAATTTATAACCTTAACATCCAACTATAAATCCTTTTTGTGCCCCCGGATCTGAATCCAAATAGATCGTATAAATGACTGTCGTCAAAATATACATCCTGGCTATCCTCGTATACTTTATCGACTTAGATAGTGTTGGTGAATAACGGAATTAAGTAAGTCGAATACGAGAGTGGATTTTTGAACATATATACTTTGTACACTCACTGATCTCGACAGGAAATAAAAAGGATAGGACCGATAGAAGAGAGCGAAGCGAAATGATGCCTAGTGGAGAAGGCATGTTAGGCAATTCCCGTCTAACCAAGTGTTAATGATATTTATAGTCACACAAATATAAGCTACAGATATGTGACGAATAGGACAAGATGTACATACACATACGCTCTTATAAAAACAACTAGGGTTGAAATGTGAGTAATAAACAAGGTCAAAGCGTGACTCAAGAAGAATGGATAAATTGGCCTGTCCAGAAGCTAGGATAAATTATATGGGCTTAACATAGCAACCAACACTGCGCTTTATCCTAAACATAAGTCCTCACACTAGTTTATAACCCTCTTTTTACCCGTATTAATTCTGTAGTTATTCTCAAGGAAACTTTGGCGTCACTCAAAGGACGTTCATAAATTATTGTCTCGCCAATTTTGTTTGTCAGATAATACGGTAAACATGACCAGAACTATTAAGAATAAGATCAATTGAAAAAAATGATATTTACGATAACATGTAGGACGCGCTCATAAATCGTTAGATAAACAGTCGGTATATTGAAAATGTGATTACGACTGTTCATTTTAAAGACGGTTTACACTGAGCAGCAATTCACACATAAGTGTTCCTGATATGGATCAAATCCAGGACGTTCAGACCTCACACCGGGCAAATGAACTTTAAATGATCAAGAAGGATTCTATTAGCGTATCACATTTATGAAAATTAACAGTATAACAAAACTACCATTCGTAATAATCCTTAATGATACTACATCGTTTGGCATGCATTTTTATAACCCCATAAATTTAAACTTTCAATGTTTTTGTTTCAGTTGGTTTTATTATTGGCGTTTGTCTTTTTTGTCATTGCATTTTGGACGAAACTCCCTGTTAAAATTGTTGAGCCAACATTGAAAAAATTACGAATAGATGGTATAAATAATCGAACTGTAAGTGATGGAGTAAATAGTGTTCTGAGAACATTTACACGTAAGTAAATAACCATAATAATACTAATACTACTACTATTACTACTACTACTAGTAATAATAATATTAATAGTAATAATAATAAGAAGAAGTAGAAGAAGAACCTTATCTCATCTTATGTGAATGTATCTGTAGTGGCTAAGATTCGTTAATCAATCACTTTGATAACCGTTATTATATAAATCCCAACGATGTTTGAATTCAGAAGGGAATAAGAAGCGGTGACTACAGTTTATTAGTGGATAGCACAGAAAACAAAGTCACAAGTACATCGAGAGAATTTGAAGAGAGAGGCTAGTGTGTATGAATGAACGAACACTGAGGTGTTATTTATAGTCGATTAGAATCAAAGCGCAGCTAAGCAAGGCAAAGGTTATTGATAGGATTCGAGTACGTATATACATAGGATAGAGAATGATTCATCGAGAGACATTTGAGCGATTGAAATTTAAGCTAAAGAGATATACGCGTAGCCTGTCACATGTGATCAGGCGTACATGTTTATACAGAGATGATAATCACCATAATACAAAGAAATTAATGGATTGCTACTGTTCAAATGGCATTGTCTGTTAGATAGGTTGATAAAAAAGGCTTGACAAAATTTAACTATAACCGAAATTATTCGTAAGTATTGCCATATATAAAACGTTTTAATTGTATATCCAATGTTCTTTTACGTAACCTTCAGAAAACATAAAGAATGCGCCAAAAACTGATATTTTCTTTTGTCTTTTACATTACATCACTATGTTGTAGACTGTTTATTACACATTTTTATCTAAATACTTGTTTAATTAGAGACTGTTACGTCCTGGGTTCGAATCTCGTGAGGCGGGATCGTGAATGCGCACTGCTACTGAGGAGTCCCACAATAGGACAAGACAGCTTTCCAGTGCTTCCAGGTTTTCCATGGTGGTCTAGCTTCAATTGACTCATGATCTCAACTATATATAATTAGAGAACATTTAACATGAATGAGTTCACTACAATAATTAAATTTGACAGAAAGTTCTACAAAACGTTTATTTAAAGCGAATTGAAATTTTAAGAAAACAAAACCGTAGTTTTAAGCAATGTGGTGGTTAGAAACATTTTAATGTTTGATAATTTTAATAATAGCGGTCATGAACCGATCAATGTTAAACCACCATTGACAACATGGAAGCACTAGACGGCCGTCTCATCCTAGTATAGGACTCCTCAGCGGTGCAAATCGACGACCCTGCACACGGGACTTCAACCCAGGACCTACGGTCTTGGGAACGAACGATTGACCCATAGATAACTCAGCTGGCATCCAACCGTGGTAATGTCTAACTTCAACCAATCCACGATATTACGCAACGATCTTCGATTGTCTTAGGTGGGTAACTGCCAAGCCGCCGATACAGTAGGACTCCACTTTTCATAACTCACTAGAACTTTGAGAATTATAATCTCCACAACCCTATACTGATAATTTACTTCTATCGTAAAATACATGTACGTAAATATGCATGGACCTAATAAAGGAGATATTCATACTAAATGCTAAAACAATGATTTTTGTCATATGGTATATGTGCTAAATAAGTTCTTGTAGAGTTTTGTGTATGTTCACCGTTTGATATTCTCTATCTATTGAGGCGTCTCATACTAGCACAAAATAACTGTCCACAGGTTACTGCTTTTAAGTAATTGTCTGGCTAAAATCTATCCATGATGTAAAGTATGGAAATAGAAATTTGTTAGTCAAGTGGTTGATTGGTACATGGAAAAATAACAGTCGCTAGTTATGTGCAAATTTTATACAGCCTTTCACAGCTATAATCACCATAGAATGAGGATTAACTTTATTCGCAACTTCAAGAGTCCCGAGCATTATAGTGTAATTCAGGTCATCTTTTATACTTACGTTTACTAATAAATCAGAAATAAGTATAGATTATTTGAAAAGACGTGATTTATGGATCGCTTAGGCTGAACATATGTCACAAAGACTTTAATAATGTCAAACGAGTTTAATGTATCATCATGGATCACAACAAGTCAGGTTGCAAAATTATTATCAGAGTATATCTTGTAATAGTTATCAGTCTTCTAAACGTGCAGTTGCGTTTACCAACAGCTAAATAAAGATACAATGACATTTACAAAATTCCACAACTACATCATTGAGAGAGTTTGAGAATTATAAATATGAGAACCAGAGTTTTCTTAAATCGAGGTTACCAGCGTCGTGTTTGCAAATGAATTATCAAGGCAACGGAAATTTCAGTAGCGTCACAAAATGCTTTTAATGATCG
>NW_017386074.1:281168-331077 GCF_000237925.1 Schistosoma mansoni
AGTGACCTATCGGTTGAGTGCTCCGGTGCGAGACTGGTAGGTCCTGGGTTCGAATCTCGTGAGGCGGGATCGTGGATGCGCACTGACACTGAGAATTCCCACAATAAGACGAAACGGCCATCCAGTGCTTCCAGGTTTCTTATGGTGGTCTAGCTTCAATTGACTCATGATCTTAACTACATAAAACCGTCGTTCTTGTCTGTGAAATAGATATACACATAAATTATGATGTAAGTTTCAATAAACTTATAAGTAACATTTATTATGCTTATACCATTTGGATTGAAATTCATTATATAACTTTTGATCGATCAGTCGTTATACTGTACAATGAATAATAATATAGGAATTTACTGACAATGAAATAAGCTCATTTTACACTAACATTCAACATTCTCTTTCCGCATGTTACATATAATACCTCAGTTAAGTAGTGGTTTTAGTATTTGGGAATAACACATTGTACTATTTACTAATGTGTTATACATTCATAGTTTTTTTTTTCTTGATTTATTAAGGTCCAATAATTTTACCATTGATGGCGATATCACTTGTATTTGCTTGTATTTATTTATTTGGAGCATTAATCGCTTTTAATCGAAGCAGTACACTTTTTCTTATGGTAAGTTTATAAAACCGTTAACATCATTTGAATCAAATAAAGTTGTTTTTTTTGAATATCGTCTTTAAAACTATAGTAACAGACCAAACGTTCTTACATCTTTGATGACTCTTGATCAAGGGTATCCATAAAAATACGGAAACAACTAAGTGCAAAGTGTTTAAAGATAAATACAATAATGGTAAACGACATGTGTATCCTATATTTAAGTGAGAATAAGATCTTAATAACGAGATAATTGAATCGTCATTGATTGTTTCTTTTGAAACGCGTTCTCGCGCTACTAGTTAGAATTTCGGGATAATGGATATCTTTAATTTTAGGAGTGAGCCGATGGTCACAGATAAGGATGTTATCAAAAAATGAGTGAAGTTGGTAATGCAAACTGTTAAATGAGAGCTCAGTTGTTAAATAGCTAAAGGCATACTGTGAACTCTTACTTACATAGGTAGTATCTTTGATAAACAAGGGGGTTTTAATGCAGACATAAAGGCATGAATTGACAAAGCAAGGGAAGCATTTTTAAAACCCGAAAAACATATGGAACTCAAAAAAATTGTCAACCAACATCAAAGTCACAATCTTCAATATAAACGTTAAGACAGTTCTACTATGCAGAGATAAAACCTCGAGAACTACTACAACCATCATGAAAGAATGTACAAGTATTTGTGACCAATTGTTTACACAAGATACTCAATGTCCGTTTAGCGGATACCATCGACAATAGCCTATTGTGGGAGACAAGAAACCGGTTTTCATCTGAAGAGGAAATTAAGAAAACATGCTGGAGGTCAATACATTAAATAAAATCCATCGTATTGCACCACAAAGGAAACCCTAACTTGCAAACTTCAAGGCAAAGTGAACATAGGAACTAATCGAATGAATGAATATGACCTGGCAACCACTAGAAAAGAGCTTGGGACAAATTTCGTTGGCGACTTTTAGAACTAGGCCTTTATTCAACGAGGGGTAACAGGCCCTAATTAAGTAAGGGAAACATAGATAGTCTGAGTTAAATCTCTGTGATGGTTGTGAGTTAACAGTGGTGAGATATTCATGTAAGTTGATTTTAAATAAAACAATCAAAATTCATGGAGAAAACCGATTCTGGTTAACAAACAGATTTATTGATCCTCTCTTTCGTCAGGTACAACGGTTGCATCACAATTAAATAGCACACGAGCACTATAGAAAGGTAATAAGAAAATCAACCATTTGATTTTAGTTAGATTATGAAATTTACCTGAAATAAGAAAAGTGAATAGGTCACAATGTGCACGGTTGAATCTTCCAGTAAAATGAAGAAAAATGGCTTACACATGGTGACAAATTTGTACATACCATCTAAAAGATTGTTACAGTATATTGAAATATTGATCCTCTTAAGGATTTTAGGCGATACTATAATTTATGGACAAACCAATGAGATATAAGATAACAGAACTTGGATTTCTGCCAAAAATTCATTCATCAATTTGGCTAAATAGCGTTTTGGCATTTTAGCTGATGTCAGTTCATGGTGAAAACCATAAATCTAAATCCTCACAGTGGTTTATAACCCTCGCTTAGTTCTAGTTAATAGGTGGAAATTCTTAAGGTCACTCGATTGTCTCTTAAAGGTCATCCATAAATTAGAATCCCCTAAGAAATTGCATTCGAGTTGGTACAGATATTTTTGACAATCAGCACAAAAATTTTCAATCATCAAATTAATTTTAAATTTAATCTTTTTACAGTTTCCCGAAAAGTATTCATGAACACATTATGAAGGATATAAAGTAATTCAATACTTAGGGTCAGTTAAATATAATAATATTATTTTAATGCTACTGTATGAAGGTAAAACACAACACAACACGTGACTTTCAGGAGTCAGTAGCTAAATAGATGACGCGATTGCGTTTGAAGCGAATGGTACTGGGTTCGAGTCCCACAGGGAACATCAAAAAGTTTAGAATGCTAATACATTCGTGTGACGAGTCCCGAATGGGACGAAACACGCGTCCTGGATTCCACTGCTTGCCACTATCCATCTTTGTTTTAAAAAGTATATGTTGAAAAGCTTCTTCGATAAGTTTCAATCTAATTCACTGATATACTGTTGTCTAAAGTAGCATTTTTGTATTTATTTATAATAGTTGCATAATTCTTTTTAGTATTCATATGAAAAACAGATTTTTCTTGTATAAGATACGTTACCATTGTATTGCTTTTTAGTATGAAGTTACTTTAACAGTATGTATAATTGTACATATAGTGATGATAACTATGGTGTTAAAACATCCGGAAAATGTAAGTCAATATTTTATTCTTTTACCTTTTAATGAATAAAATTTATTGTTCAAGAAAAGTTTTGTAATCAATTCAAGTATAGTTCTTTATGTACTGAATAAAATGAAATGATATATTAAGCAATTATGATTGTAATAATAGGTTGAAAGTTTAGTCATAATAAGGATAAGATATAGTTCGTTAGTACGCAAAGTTGAAGTTCCATTTGATGAATATCAAGAGAATCTGGGACGTGTGCTACTGATGTCGAAAGGTATAAGTAGTTTCTATATAGTTGAGATCATGAGTCAATTGAAGCTAGACCACCATGAAAAACCTGGAAGCACTGAACGGGCATTTCGTCCTATTGTAGACGCCTCAGCAGTGCTCATGCATGATCCCGCCTCACGAGATTCAAATCCAGGGCCTAACAGTCTCGTGCTAGAGTACTTAACCGATGCCGACTCAGTGGTCTATCGATTAAGTGCTCTGGCTCGAGACTGGTAGGTCCTGGGTTCGAATCTGGCAAGGCGGGATCGTGGATGCGCACTGCTGAGGAGACCCACAATAGGACGAAACGGCCGTCCAGTGCTTCCAGACTTTCCATGATGGTCTAGCCTCAATTGACTCATGATCTCAACTATGTAAAAACTACTAAAATCTTCACCGAGCCCCTTACAGATATAAGTATGTATCATCAATCGAAAGTGAAATGACTGGCGTCAGAAGATTAAGAAGTTCTGAGAATTGAGGACGAGAAGAGTAAATGATTGCTGTGGAAATGAAGGAACAGTGAATTCTGAGACAATTGATTGACATTTCGCAAATGAAGTATCTACTGTATAGTTCTCAGATTTTACTAAGATGTTCTGTAATTTTGTGTTCGAATACATTCGATTGTCCCCACTTCCGTTCTTTTTCGCTTCAAGTCTCCTTTTTTTTTAAGGAGTAGAAGACGAAGTAAATTTGATAGATTTGTTAGAGATATGATAAACAAACATATTCATTTACTGAGTGATTGGAGTCATTTAAATCTTTAACTATAGACATCCTAACTGTTTTCTTAATAAATCATAATGTTGATTCAGTCCGTAGACTGATGTTTCATTCTAGCATGGAACTTCTCAATGGTTTACATTCATAACGTCACAAATACCTGGTCACAGAACCTTCAGCTTCACACGTGGACAGTTGAAATTTAGACCCCAATGAGATGCAGTCCATTGTTGTTCATGTCAAACGTACATCAATTTACGATATCGTGCAATTAATAACCAAAATTCTAAAAATGAAAATTCATTATTTAGTTTAACTTCACGAACCTTTTCATCTTAATGAATACTGATTACTATTTTTTTTCTCTTTTATCTGTAGATAGAAAAAATGATGGAAAAACTTTTCTCAAGAAAGTTTTATCTCTATCGATCAATGAGCAGTCTTGATGGAGCAAGTTTATTCGCAGCTGTTGTCATGATAGATGTAAGATGAAATTATAATTATATTCTATCATGATAGGAAAAAAATATGATGGTTAGCTTTCATGATATTTTTCATGATAATCTAAATGTGATACGGGATAATGGAACTAGATTAGCAGTTTCTGTTAAAACTGTAGTGAACTGGGTTTCATTAATAAATGATGTATTTCCAAGTTGTTATGAAGGACTAAGGATTGGTTTTTCTTTTTCTTTTCTATATGTTCACTTGAGCAAATTGTATTTTAATCGCCATTTAGTCACAAGTGTTCATTAAAATTAATTGGTGCCTTGGAGTCAAGTCGAGAACGTCTGTTTAGTTTCATTTACCACTCGTTAACTGGATGAACTTGTATTTGGGGAGTAAAATAGTATTGGGTTCTTTTTAGGATGCATCTGTTACAGAAGAGACGGTTCAATTATAATCCTTAACATTAACAAACGAAAATTAAGCATTTTTATAAATAAGATTTACATTACACAAGTTAATCGGTATCTAGACTCAGGAGCAGTAGGGAGTCATATTTGAGTATGTGCAATGTTTGTTTTCTAATATCTTCCAGATGAATAACTTGTGCCTCAAACCACGTTCCTCAATCTGTTAAAATGACACATTCATCCATACTAAGATTTAATTCGATCATCGTAAACTCCATCCATTTTGAATATAATTTACTGTGATACTGTTCAAAGAATCACATAAAGTACTCATATGGTAGAAATTTCATGGATCCAGGATCATCCAAACATCCTTTAAAACAAAGAAGGAGGGAATCACAATGAATGTTATCCAGTATTAAACACTCACCAATGAGATTGACGATGAAGATAAATCTCAGTTCTATGAGAGGCTTCAACCAATCATAAAGAAGTGCCCAAGAAAGGACCTCACCATCCTGATGAAAAATCTAAACGCCAAAGTCGGATTGGACAACAATGGTTATGAATATATCATGAGAAGACATGGACTGGGAGAGAGGAACAAAAATTGAGGGAGATTTGCGAATCTATGCGCATTCAACAAATTGATAATGGGCGACACAATATTTCCACACAAACGCATACACAAAGTTACATGGATCTCACTGGATCATATCACGCAGAACCAGATTTATCATATTTATATCACTTAAACATTTAAAATTCGGTATTAGCTACTGATGTCGATAGATATAAATAGTATGAACCATCAATCAAAAGTGAAATAGCTGGCGGCAGACGGTTAAGAATATCGAAGAAAAGAGAACGAGAACAGAAAATAATTGCTGCATAAATGAAGGAAAAGTGAAGTCTGAGACGATTGACTGATATCTGCAAAGGGAAAAGTCAAGTCTGATACAATTGCTTGACATCTTGCGAATGAGGTATTAACTGTATGGTTCTCAGAATTTAGTGAGATTCTGTAATTCTGTGTTCAAATACATTTGGTTGTCCCCACTTGTGTTCTCGTTCACTACAAAAAAAACAATGGAGGACGCGAGAACTAGTACGGGAGCTGACCACCTGGTTGTGACCAAGACGAAACTGAAGCTAAAGAAGCAGTAAGCAACTGGAAAAACAGCTGTACAAAGGTTCAACACAGCCTTCCTTCGACATAATGGCAAACTCAACCAATTCAAGATAGCTCTCAAAAACAGGTTCCAAGCCTTACAAGATTTACTGAAAGAAGAAGAAACTACCATGGAGGACAATTGAATAGGGATCAAAGAAGCACCAACTTTAGTGTGTCAGGAAGTTCTGGGCCGTAAGAAGCATCGTCATGAGGAATGGATATCTATCGAAACCCTGGACAAGATTCAAGAAAGGAAGAACAAGAAGATAACAGTTAACAACAGTCGAACAAGATTGGAGAAAGTCATGGCATGAACTGAATACACAGAAGCATACAAGCAAGTGAAGAAGAACACTAGAGCTGAAATGCAGAAATATGTGGAAGAGCTAGCAACGACAACTGAAGAAGCTGCAAGAGAAGGAAATATCAAACAACTAATATGACAAAATGAAGAAAGTGGTAGGGAAACATAGTAAGCAAGAAAGATCTGTCAAAGACAATGAAGGCAAGACAATCACTAGGGTTCAAGGATAGTGGAATCTGTTTTGTTTGCTTCTTTCAAATTAGCAGTTTATTCATTTTCAAATTTTTTTAAAAAAAATAACTGATTTTGAAGTTAAATTTTAGCCTACCGCTTTGTTCAACTGTTTCATTTTTGTTCATATCTAAACAGTTAAAATGCTGTGGTTACCTGAATCCTTTTGATTTTGACGATGATAAAACGGAAAGTAACGATGAATATGATGGTCATACTTACGATGGTAAGCGGGAATATTTGCTTTTGTACACAAGAAGAATTATCAACCACTTGTTTTCACCTTATAATAATGACTGTGGTTCGTAATCTAAATCATTAGCTTTTTATCTTACAAGGTTTGAAAATGCGAGAAATTCCAGCCGAAAAATCTTGTATGATAAAACGTATTTAAATTTAGAGATCAAAAGCTTACACAATTGTTGAATTCCATAAAATACATTTCGGACCTGTACTACTAAAAAGATATTACGAATTTATTGAAATAAGACATGTGATTTATTGTATGGCAGTTTAATGGCCTAAAATATCAACTCTAGGCGCGAGATCTCAAATTCCTAGGCTCGACCACCTGTCAGATCATTGATTGACACTGTTAAGTCAAATACTAGGACTAGAAAAGCTATTCAGTGTTTTCTGGTTTTTACTGGTTGTCTAACTTAAATGAGTCCATGATGTATATTATGGAACCCCGATAACTTCCACAATACGTTAATGATAACTAAATTCCTTTGATAAAAAAGTTAATATGATAAAATGCTGATTTCTGCTGTCATACAATAAATGTGAGTTTTTACAGTGGAGATCATAAACTGATCTTAGCTTGGACACCATTGAAAACCTGAAAGCATTGGATGGTCGTTTAGTAATAGTGTGGGACTCCCTAGCAATGCATATCCCCCCTCCTATTACAGAGAATCAAATTAAAGATCTACAGTCTCGCACGTGGACTCTTGGATCACTGGTACGGCACCGAACAATGTCCAGATCCAATCAATAAATGATCTTGCACAACCCTTCATCCACCATCTGCGGTAGATTACTGTACAACACTCGACACAGATTGAAGTTAGACTATAGCACCGTTCGATGTTAGATCAGCGGTCCAAACATCCTCATGCGTGACCCTAGGCTTTGGATTTGATTCTCTATAGTAAGAAGAAGGATGTTCATTATTAGGAATTCCATAACTAAGATTAAACGACCATTCAATTCTTTCAGGTTTTCAATAGCGTTCAAGCTAAGATCACTTTGTGATTTGAATTATGAAACAGCCTACAATATCCACATATTCTTCATATTGAATTCCAATTTATTAGATGAATATTAAAGCCGAAACTAAATAGGACTTAATTGGTTCTATCAAGTCCAAATTTTTTATTTTTGCCGTTCAGTTTCTTTAATCATTTTGTGTGAAACAAAGTAGCTACATAGGTTAACCCCGTGATTCAATGATATACTGTACATATGCAAATAGTAATTAAGAAAAATTGTTAAAAGCCCCTTAGGTTTTTGTGTTCAAACAAGTTGTAGAGAACATTTATTGATATTAAGATTAAAAATTGAATGTTTGTATTACATAAATCTAGAAAGTGAGAATTGCTGAAAAAAATATTACGTAACAAAATTTGTCATTCATGATTAAAATAGTGGAAAGTATGAGTCAATTGACGCTAGACCAGCAAGGAGAACCTGGAAGCACTGGACGTCTGTTTCGTCCTATTGTGGGACTCCTCAGCAGTGCACATTCCCGACTTCGCCTTGCGAGATTCGAACTCAGGACCTACCAGTCTTGCGCCAGAGTCTCACAATAGGACGAAATGGCCGTCAAGTGCTTCCAGGTTTGTTTTTGGTGGTCTAGATTCAATTGACTCATGCTTTCAACTATGCAAATACTAAATCTCCACAAAAAACCCCTTTTGATTAAAATGGTAGTTTGTAACTTTTTAAACGTACTTTTCCTCAAGAAAATTATGATTACTGTTCTTAAAATGAATATAGATTCAGACATACTCTTTGATCAAATCTCCAGGTATAGAAGTTCATCATAAAAGGACGATGTTAATCATCATACAACTGAAGATGGGTTCAGTGAATAAATAATGTTTTTTTAATACTATTTACATCATGATCCTCTTTAAACAAGAATTGCATGGGAAATCGAGAAAAGTTGGAAATACTTTACAGAGTATATATACTATAACTCATGCAATAAGAATATACGTATAATGTTAACCAATCAGAAGCTCTTGAGGGATTCCAAGGTCACCGCGCCGATTTCAGTACCTGATGCTCATGTACGATCGGTTCACAGAGGATTTTAGAGAAGACTTGACAATTAAGCGGCTACAATAATGGGACTACTGAGAAGTTTCTTTATTTGTAAATGCAGTAATCAAATGATTTATAGACTTTGTGCAGACTACCGTGACGTTGTCCTTCGATGTAATATATGTTGAAGGAAGACGTTTGCTAGGGTAGGAACCTTTATCGCTCGATCCGGATTGAGACTAAGTCATATTTAATGATTGCCGCGAACTTTATAATAAAAGCGCCAGTAACATTGGCTGCAATAATCGCAGATGTTACTGAAGTTTCGACTGTTCAATGGTATGAGTATTTTAGGGACAAGTCCATAATAAAAATGATAAACTTACACAACCAGAGAACACACAAACAATAATGAAGCTATGTGGTCGAGGCTGAGAAGTTTTTTGTGACCTTGTCATGGCTCCAGAGATCAACTGTTATGGAGCCATATGGATGAGTTACTCTACCTTATGCATCACGATTCCGGAACCTTTGAACCTTTTTCTAACCTTGGCCAGTTTTTGGACCATGTAAAAAAAGTGTATCCACTTTAATTATTTGGTTTTGTATGATAAATGTTTACTCTATGCTAACTGTTCACTGATTGGCTAACATTTCTCAAGGTCACTTAAGATTCGTTCAAAGGTCATCCATAAATTATAGTATCACTGTGATTCCTAACGATTACTTTTATTTATTCTCCTCCGAATCTAATAGTATTGCTATTCAATATTATCAGAATAGTTGCGTAATAATCATACTTAAACATCATTTATATCGTATATTTTCTTTCAGACTTATTATTACCTATACCATGCTGTATGATGGATAAACACTTTAGATTGATTGATATCAATTGTCCAAATTTTCATTATATGTCAGAAAATGAACAAAAACATCACAATAAAGGCTGTAAACAATTATTTGGTCAAAAAGCATTTAGTATTATAGCATATATTGCTTATTTATCAATCACTTTAATTGTGATCAATGTAAGTAGTATATATAAATTTATAAATATATTGGTGAATGTTTTATCAATCGCAAATCCACTATTAAAATTACTATAACATCCACAAAAACCCCTTCTGATATTAATCAATATATGCTCACTAGTGACTGACTTTAAGAGATATTTCCTGGAGTTCTAGTGAGAAGCAGTAACCAATGGAGCTCAACTTGGTCTGTTAGGAGTTACCGACTCACTGAAGACATTGGTGAATAGTTACTCAACTTCGTGGATTAGTTGAAATTAGATATATAATTGTAGAAACTAAAGAGAATTTATTGAAAAGAATATTCTTCATTAATTATTTGTGTTTTAATAGGACGGAAATTTTTGACTTTAATAGAATATCAGAAGAGATTTTTGTGGATATCATAGTAATTTTAATAGTTGAGAGTCATTGGAAGATGGACCACCATGGAAACCCTGGAAGCACTAGACACCGTTTCGTCCTATTGTGTGACTTCTCAGCAGTGCGCATTCATTCAATTGACTCATGATCTCCACTATTAAAATTACTATAACACCCTCAAAAACCCCTTGTGATATAAAAAAACAACATATGCTAACTAGTGACTGGCTTCAAGAGATATTTCCTGGAGTTCTAATGAGAAACAGTAACCAGTAGAGTTCAACTGGGTCTGTTGTAAGATAGGAACTTACTGAAGACAATGGTAGATGTGTCGTTCGATTTCGTGGATTGGTTGAAGTTAGACATTTACACTGTTGGATGCCAGCTCAGTGGTTAAGCGTTCGCGAGCGAGACCGATAGACCCTGGGTTTGAATCTCGCTAGGCGGGATCGTGGATGCACACTGCTGAGGAGTCCTATACTAGGATGAAACAGCAGTCCAGTGCTACCAGGTTTTCCATGGTAGTTTAGATTTGATTAACTCATGATCTCAACTATCAAAATTTAAAAGAATAGTTCATTTCTGTCCTCCTCAAACGAAATAGATATGATTGAAATCTCTAAATTGATTTGTTTAACCTGAAACATTATTGATATTATTCCAAATCTATGAAATTTACATTATCTAACATTATTAATCAAATATAGCATATACATGACTTAACTGGTTTGTGATATAAATGGCGTATGAAACTGAGTTTTTCCAGTTGTCTTACACATTTAACTACACAATTATTAGTAATAATATAACGTAGTAAATTAGTTTTAGACATTTAATTTTAAGAAGTTTTAAATTTGTGTTCATATGGTAAGTTAGTGATTTCAAAGCGTCAAGCACCATTTACTTTTGGTACCAGATAACACCTTATCTATCGTATACGTGTTCTTAATTACTTCATTCAATTCGCAATTTGTTATTTCAAATACCGATATACTCGCCATTTTGTCAATTTGTAGGGTTATTTTACATTATTTCTTGCCAAAACTATCATGAGTTTGAGTAATCACTGAGAAGTCGTAATTAAAACGACAGTTGTTCAGTCGTGATACAGAACTCTTCGGTGGTATTCACTCTTATTCACCGAAGTGGTGTCTTTTATTTTTGACATAGTCTAAGTAGTTATAAGCAAAGATGGATAGTGGCTAGCAGTGGATTCCAGGACGTGCGTTTCGTCCTATTCGGAACTCGTCACCTGGATGTACCTGCATCTCAGAGTTGATGTTCATTCCGTGGCTCGAACTCAGTAACTTTCGCTTCAAACACCATCGCGTTATCAACTCAGCTACTGATTCCTGATAGCCACTTGCTTGTGCGATGGGGTGAAGTTTAAATTCATATGGTATTGTTTGTTTAAATCTTCCCATTGATGCTTAGGACTGCAACTGGTCAGTCTCTTATTGGCCATATGTGCTTATAATGCTTGTGAATTAAGGCTATATCGAGACAATACGCACAGTATGCACATATGTCAATTAGAGACTGACCAGTTGCATTCCTAAACATCAATGGGAAGATACAAACAAACAGTTCTAAGTGAATAATCTAATTAGACATAATCATTAACATTAAAATATATACCTTAGTAACGTCACCAGGTTTGGTTGCTACATTATTTTAATTGATTGTTCATAAGCTCCAGTCACCTTAGTCTTGAAAATCGTCAGATATTTTCTTAGGAGTAATTTGTTTTTATCGTATGCATCATTAGCAAATGATCTAATTTGATTGCTTATTTATTAAATGACACGTAACAAATATCCATACCAATTTCATTAAGTAGTTTCCATATTAAATGATCTCTTTACACTAATAACGTTGTTAATCACAAGCTAAGAAATTAAGACTGTATTTATATAGGTTTAAGTTTATTCAATTAAAGTGTGCAGGTTATTTTAGTAACCGTATTATACACTGTCCTAAGACAGAGTTCAATGGAGAATCCTGATGCGTGGCCTATGCTCCTCTACAAAGAGTAACAGACGTAAGTAAGTAACTACTATACACTGTAGTAATTTTATCAATCACTTGACTTATTATAACGCAGTTAACTACATTACTTGTTTTTACAAACAAACGTTACTAAATTAGTCTGGTTTCTTTGTCTACATTTAAATAACAATATATTATTACTTTAAACATCTTTTCTGTAGATAGCACTTGTGATATGCGTGATTCTGGTATTGAAAGAAATATGGATATACCTTTAATAATAAACAGATGTCCTCGGAGTTTTACAGGAAAACACAGCACCGACAGTTATTCATAACGTTGAAGGTGTTTTCAGTTATGTATATCATTAAAAATGATCTGTGCTGAAATAACATCCCAATATTCTTTTCCAATATTCATTTTCAAATGATGAAGTGAAACAAACTTGTTTTTATGTTTAGTTCCTTGTTACCTTATAAATTTATATTTCATTAATCATAGATTTGAAAATTAAACGAAATATTGTAGAAATGGGTATGCTGGTGAATAATTCACTTTTACTTAAAGGTATATAGCATACATACTTTACTTCCTTACGCCTGTTACTTCCAATGGAGCATAGGCCACCGACCAGCATTCTCCAGCCCACTCTGTCCTAGTCCTTCCTTTCTAGTTCTATCCAACTTTTGTTCATTCTTCTCATTTTTATCTCCATTTCTCGAAATAATGTGATCTTTGGTCTTCCTCTTCTCCTTTGGCCTTCAGGATTCCATCTGAGGGCTTGCCTTGTGACGCAGTTGAGTGATTTCTTCAATGTTTGTTAAATCCACTTTCAGTGATTCCTCCTGATTTCTTCCTCCACTCAAATCTGGTCTGTTCTCTCCCACAGTAGGATGTTGCTGATAGTGTCTGGCCATTGGATCCGAAGTATCTTGCATAGACAGCTGTTAATAAACACTTGTATCTTCTGGATAATGGCTTTCGTAGTTCTCCACGTCTCCGCTCCATACAGTAGAAGTGTCTTGAAATTTGTATTTAAAATTCTGACTTTAGTGTTGGTTGACAATTGTTTTGAGTTTCAGATGTTCTTCAGTTGTAAATATACTGCTCTTCCTTTGCCGATCCGCGTCTTCATATCTACATCAGATCCACCGTGTTTATCGATGATGCTCCCCAGATATGTAAAGATTTTCACATTCTCCAAAGCTTCTCCGTCAAGGTACATAGCACATTGATAAATTATTAGGTTAATTCATAATTATAACTTTACAAAGCACAATTTGTATATCTAACGTAAATTTAAGATTACTACTCTCTAAAAAAACATTGAAATAAGCAATTACATTTTATATAACTTTATTTTACTGCTGTACAGTTAGAAATCCATAGATTTATGGTTTCAGAATAGCCTCTATACATCATAGATACAAAAAACACTATTTCCTTATCATATAAATTGATAGACAGTAATCTGTAAGTAAGAATGTTTCATCTTAGAAAGGAATATGAAAGAGATAAATACAAAATGTGACTACCAATAAGAGTTCATAGTATGTGGCTAGCATATCGCTTGTGGACTTTTTGAGCTACATTGATAAAACCACACTTTATGTATATTTGAAGAAAGGAATCTCATATTTGAATCATAATAATGCTTGACTGCTTGATAACTGGAGAATAAATCTCCCTAAATGTAAGTTTCATCCTAAATTAGCACAAAGTCGGTTAGTGTGATTCCATTTTACTGTTATTAGTTTATGAACACTTATAATGATGTAGGTTATCAATTTGTCAAGTAAAAATATACTTTATAATCTATCCTTGTAAATTTCAAATGAATTATTATATTTAAACTAGTTACAAATCCTTTGATCACAGTATAAACCATCGATTTTCATGTCACATGTTCAATAATTTACATAGCTAGGTGTTAGACCACACTATTGAAGACCTGGAAGTACTGGACTGCCGTTTTGTTCTAGAATGGAACACCCCTACCATGTCTGGTGTGAGGGAGTCACTCACTGAAGACAATGGACAACTTTCGCACAATATCGTGGATTAGTTGAAGTTAGACAGTAACAGTGTTGGATGCCATCTCAGTGATCTAGAATTTAAGCGTTCGCGCGCGAGACTGAAGGTCCTGGGTTCAGATTACGCATGGGGGATTGTGCATGCGCACTGGCGAGGAGTCTCATACTGGGAAAGGATGGCCATCTAATGCTTCCAGGTTTTCGATGATGGACTAACATTGATCCATTCATGATCTCAATCAAAACTCAACAATCTCCACAATCCCACAACTGATAATAGCAAAAATTTGTTTAATGTCTTCAGGATATGCATGAATAGATCATGTGTATAAATCTATTACAAATGACAATGAATCATGCAAAAGGAAATATTCTTTCTGATCAAATAAATACGGTTTTATCAAAGGTATTTAATAAAATAAGACAAATGACAATCGCGATTTTCCGTTTTAGTTTGCTCAGGTCTACGGTTGGTCAGTCTTTTTCTCCATAAATGCACCCTAAATAGAATGCTTAATTATATCTGACATAAATGCCACATTTTATGAAAGGTTTGCGTAAACTATTAACCATATTACGATACATGAACACAGTTTCACTTCACGTTTTCAAATTTCACGCAGGCGATCATTCAAGCCTCTGTGGAAGCTACAAGATTCAAATCTACGACACAAGTTTTATACTGCATACGTTTTACACGTAACTCTAAAAACTGCTGCAAATTTAGTGGCCTAACGGTCTATGAATGTTGATTTTCTTCAATTCAGTGTTGGGAACCTAACTAAAATGTTTAGGAAATAATAATTTTAAATATTTAATAAAGCTTCTTAAACGAAACGTTATTTTTTCCATTCATCATTTTACATTATAGAATAAGACATCTGTCAAGCATTTGCTGGGTTTTCTAAACGAACAGTACTTATATGAGCACTTGTGACTGATTCCGAGTATCCCAGTGTGAAACCGTGGCTAAGGGAATAGAACCATGTCAGAATTGAGACAGTTACAAATGTTAGTAGAAAATGTTTTCGTAATATCGACTCAGTGATCTGAATGCCATGCAATCACTGGGAGACATGAAAATCTTATGATCAATCCTTAGTGGGGTCGTAGATGCTTTTAACTGAAGTGTTTCTTTCTTAGACGACATATATGTCTAGTAATTCTTCATTTTCATATCACTTCAATGATACAAACAACATTGCTAAATCACCAGTTCCAAGTGTTTAGTTACGAAGAAATGATTATTGACTTTAATATTAACAAGAACTTATTAGGAATGTATTCAGACGTTTAAAGAAAGAAAACAATTTTCACAAAACATAGCTAAAAATATATAAGAACTCTCATTTTAATTAGAGCGAATAGTTTCGTAGTATTTGGGCGCCGAGTTGATGTAAGACATTCTAAATAGGAAGAAGAATATATTTGAAGTAAATCCAACGTTTCACCCGACAATCTGATCCAAGCTTTTTCAAGGAATTATATCAAAAATAGTTTTTTGTTTAAACAATTACATGCCAACATTGTCAAGATCATATAGAGATTCACTTGTAATTCTTTTTTAACTCTCTGATACATAGATAACCCCTTTTTCTATTGCAGTATATTTTAATACAGTTATATGTACGTACATACATTGTAAAATAGGACAGGGGTGCAATGTTTTGTATTTGTTACCAGGATCAGCTTGATTTATTCAAAATGTTTATTATTATTTTTTGGTTAAAGTGCTTGCCACAATTCTTTGAGTACAAGTATACAGCATGCAATCATTGATATCTGTAATATATGTAAATGTAGATATATTTACATATGTATTCATAATAACACAAAAAAAGTCGAAATAAGTAATACGCATTTGTGAGTATAAGTATATTATATGTTATGTTCTGATCAAGACTAGCCAAGAGGATTTATATACATTCCAGTATTCACGCTTATATTAGATTCATACAGTCAACGGTGGTTTTAACGAACATACGTCTGGTTGGAATCCATGTCTTCTAGATACAATTTATAAATATGTAGATAAATTCATATTGAGTTATAATCTTAGTCGCTTATACTGTCTACATAACATAAGGGATATTTATGTCTCATAATTAACCGGAAAAATGCTAGATCTTTTGTGTTTTGGATAAACTAAACTTAACCTGAGAGCACTAGACGACCGTTATGTCCCGGTATAATATTCCTTAGAAGTGCGCATCAATCCTCCCTCCGCGGAGAATCAAAACTAGGACCTTCATTCCCTCACGCGAAGGTTGGAACCACTGACCGGGCATCAAATGTTGTTAATGTTTACATTGAACCAATTCACCATATCGCTCAAACCTCGTCCATTGCCTGCGGTGGATAACGTCCTGACACCTAAAATGGTTGTTAATAAAGTGTCTTTTCCTTACGTTTTGACCTACGTCATATGATGGAAAAATTATTACAGCTCTCATCGTTCACATTGTCACCAGTACATCTATCATCACTAGTTTTATTCTTTTCATGTTATTGGAAACTGTACTAAATCTATTTTCAAACAATAAAAAATACTTCTTAGTGTAGGAAGTTTTAAAAATTGATGGATTTTTTGATTGTATATCACGGGTTGAATTTAGTTAGAAAATCACCGAAAACCAAGACGCACTAGGCACAGATCTCCTATTGATAGACTCATCAACTGCGCGTATGAATAACCTACAACTTAAAATTTCTCATTACCTAGGTAATGAACTTCACGCTGTAAGGAAGACAGAAGAACCAAAACCCATATATATATATATATATAATCTCCTAAATGACATTCAGTGAAGGCTTCATTATCATATTATGCAATATAATAGTAGTCGTAAGTTAGTGTGCGGGGGCCACCACGAAGTGCATACAAATATGCAGTACCTTAATTTGTTAGACGTTCTACTGTACAACGACTTGGTTACATTTACACCTACTTTAATAGAATCTTTACAATCTATTAGAATTGATGTTGGAAAGCAAATTAGTTTGAACATTATGAATTCATTATATTGAAGCTTGTAATATATAAATTAAAGTATGACAATAGATTATTTCTTTAGAGAGGGAAATAAATTTTTGATTGTAAATATGTTAATCATTATAGACAAAATCTTATGTCGTAAAATATGTATTTGATTGAGATAATTAATCTATCGATGTTAGACCACCACTGGATGGTCGTTTTGTCCTAGTATGGGACTCCTCAATAGGGCGCACCCACGAACTCTCAAATGGTATTGAAACCCAGGACCTTCAATCTCGTGCGTGAACGCTTAACCTCTAGAACACTGAGCCGGCACTTAACCAATCCACGGATTCGCGCAACCGTCTTCCATTGTCTGAGGTAGATAACTGACTCGGATCGGGTCCACTGGTCACGGCTTCTAATTAGAACTCCAAGAATTCCTTCACGAAGCTAGTCACTGGTGAACACATAGTAATCATAAGTATGGGATTGTGAAGATTGTTGAATATTTGATTGAGATCATGAATCGATCGATGTTAGACCACCATTAAAAACCTGGAAGCACTGCTGAGGCGTCCCATACTAAGACGAGACGGCCGACCAGTGTTTTCAGATTTTCGATGATAGTCTGAAATCGATCGATTCATGATCTCAATCAAATACTTAACAATCTCCAGAACCTCATACCTTAAATGTGTAATTGTATTCAAAGAGAGATTTCATTGTAATCCATTTTGTTCAATTATTGATTACCTTCTAACACTTCGAAAATATACTTGTTTTGGAATTATATATGTAATTCAAAGAATATTAGGAAAATAATCAGTAGTATATAACCAAGTATTGTCACGTTAACATTGTCAAATTTACTGCATTTAGATGGTATTTTTCAATAATTTAGATCATACAATCGTTTATCACTGAAACCAATGATTCTTTGTTCGATTTCTGTCAGTGTTTCTTGATTATTACATTACAACTTCATTGAATCTTTAGCTAATACAATCTACGTGTGAGTAACATTATCTAATCGGTCAAAGATATTACGAGTGTTATGATTACATTATTTATGATATGTAATTTACTTTGAAAAAAAAAGTTTATAAACTTACTCCAAGTAAAATGATTAACAATGATGAATAGGAAAAAATAGTTACTATTCGTACAAAAATATTTCCAAATACTTCACGACATCCTACGGTATATTGATGAGGACCAGTTGAAGATCGTAAAGGACAGCCGATATCTATAATTTGATATGTATTATTTAATTCACAACATGGAATAGGAGTTGTTAATCCTAGAAATTCAAAAGTATTTATAAATATAATTCTCAGAATAATCACATAAAAGAAAAAAATAGTTTCTATGTAAGCTTTCATACTGTCATCCAATATAATGTAAATTGTTTATTAATCTTCAAGATGGCATTTTTTTGACCAACTTAAAGTTTAAATTCAATTAGTATTGTTTGTTTGAATCTACCCATTGATGTTTAGGACTGCAACTGGTCAGTCTCTAATTGGCATATGTGCATACTTTGCGTATTGCCTCGATATTGCCTTAACTCACAAGCATTATAAGCAAAGATGGATAGTGGCTAGCAATGGAATCCAGTTTGATGCGCGTTTCATCCTATTTGGGACTCGTCATCTGGATATACCTGCATCTCAGAGTTGATGTTCATTCTGAGACTCGAACCCAGTACCTTTTATGTATATTCAAATCTCCTAACTCAACATTTTATGTATTGCTTACATAGATTTATAAAGTACAAATTTATAAAAATTGCTACTTTTTGTAAAAACAATTGTTTTTAAGAATGAAATCAAAGCATTTTGATATTGGAACAGTTTTCAGTAAATCCTTTTGGTAATTTATAGCTGTCAAACTTCATGACCAACTCCGCCTGTATCACTTCTAGGGTTACTACAGGTCTCAAGCCCCGGTAAGGGAGCAAGGTTGGGCGTGGGGTCAGCAATTCCATCCCATAAAAAACAACGTTCCTAAAAACAACACTAGCCAGAAGAAATTTCATGACCGTTTTAAATTAAAATAATGTAACATTATTCTTAAGTACTTTATTATAACTTCATCAAGCTCTATAGTTATAAGTCCATAATTATTGTGATATTTTACAAAGGCCAAAATAAGGCATGTATGAATGTGTTTGACAATGTTACATGTTGAAAATGGTGAACGTTTGCATGTGCTATTACGACATATATACTTCAAAATTATGTTATTTGTAAATTAGAAAGGTCATATAATAAAGGTCAAAATCATTTCGGTGTAAAGTGTCCAGTCACAATCAGTATAATAGTAATGTAGTAAAAATGAAAGGGCTTCCAGCTTTTCGATGGTGGTCTAGCTTCAATTGACTCATGATTTCAACTGTGAAAATACTAAATTCTCCACAAAACCCCCTCTGATCTATAATCATATGCTCACTAGTGACTGACTTCAAGAGATATTTCCTTGAGTTCTAGTGGGAAGCAGTGGCCTGTGGAGTTCTACCAAGTCTGTTGTAGAGATATCAGCTCACTGAAGACAATTGGTGAACGGTCGCTCAAAATCGTGGATTGGTTGAAGTTAGACATTAACACCGTTGGATGCCGGCCAGCTCAGTGGTCTATCGGTTAAGGGCTCCGGCTCGAGACTGGTAGGTCCTGGGTTCGAATCTCGCGAGGCGGGATCGTGGATGCGCACTGCTGAGGAGTCCCATAATAGGACGAAACGGCCATCCAGTGCTTCCAGGTTTTCCATGGTGGTCTAGCTTCAATTGACTCATGATTTCAACTCTGAAAAAATGAAAATGCAAAAAAATTGTGTGAATAAAGTGCATAGCAGGAGAATTTCATCTTGTCAATTGAGATAATAATGATAAATAGTAATGGTAATAATAATAAGATTGTTGTGCGAATATAATATGTAATAAAAGGGGGTGTTATCAAGGTAATTACGATAAAAACGAATTGGGAATGATGGATGTGAAGATTAAGGTAGGGGTGATCAAAAAAGGAGGGGGGAGAGGTTTATAAAATCTAGCTTAGGTATCCGGTGCTCCAGTCGTAGGCCAAGGTAAACATAGAGGCTGGATATACCTTTTCTGTATGCATAAGTTTGGTTTTCTGGAGTTGATCCAGATGGCTTCGGCTATGTAAAGTAATCGTAATCTAGCTCTTTGATGTAGAGTTTTTGGAGCTTGATATAAAACAGTAAAGGCTTCCTCTATTTTGATATGATGTTCACTGTCTACCAAATGAGAAAGGATGACGCTGTTAATGGATTTAGTGACTCCTTTTTCCCAACCATGCTGGTGCATGTTCACGAATACGCAAGGATAAAGCCCTCTGAGTACGGCCTATGTAACTAGCTCCACAGAAGCAGTTGAATTGGTATACACACATGGAAGAGCCCATCTTCGGTAATTTATCCTTGATTAATTGTGTAAGTACTGGTTTATTTGAGAAAGTGATGTATAGCTTGGCGGCGTAAAAAGTCCTTTCAACCGATCTTTTCAAAATAGAGGAAGCCTTTACTGTTTTATATCAAGCTCCAAAAACTCTACATCAAAGAGCTAGATTACGATTACTTTACATAGCCGAAGCCATCTGGATCAACTCCAGAAAACCAAACTTATACATCCAGAAAAGGTTATCTCTGCCTGCTTTGTTGTTCACTATGATATTGGTAATGTAAATTTGGCTCCTCGGGATCTGATGGGAGGCCTTGAAATCTAGTCAATTCATGTTATTCTGCAAGTCATTTTTTCTATCTTTATTAAGACGATAATATATTTTTTAGATTACATTACGGACAAATTTTGTGCTAACAAAAATGAATAAAAGCTGCAGTTTACTAGAAACTGTTTCATTCTGTGTATATGACACTTTAGTACTCCATGTCAGGACCTGGATGACTTACAGTGAAAACTACTGTGTTTAGATTACTGACTTGTTACTAATTGTCTAAACTTTAACTGTTGTTAGTTCACGATATTAGATGACTTTCATTCAATACTGTTCATCATACCTACCTCACAATTGATAAAGTTGATCTCTACCAGTCAATTGCAGTTATTTAAACTAAAGATAATTGATATATCTTGTCAAATAACTGTTCAGATATTGTTAAAGTTTTATAATCCTACAATAAATAATCTCTTGTTAATTATGGAAAAGGGGGGGGTCGTGGATGAGCACTGCCACGAGGAGTCCCACAATAGAACGAAACGGCCGTCCAGTGATTCCAGGTTTTCCATAGTGGCCTAGCTTCAATTGACTCATGATTTCAACTATATATAAAAATTATGGAAAAACTTTATAAATTTCGATATCATAACAAGAATTCAACATTTTGACAAGGAAATCACAGGATCGTTTGAATTTTGTCTCTTTGAGCTTACAACGTTAATATCTTATATTGTGTTAAGTTCAGATATTGGTAATATAATAACATTAAATAATTTCATATTTGAAATCAACTTACCATTATATGTTCTTCCATCGTAAATGTCTACAGATGAAAATGATTTTGCATCTAGAAAATCATATGGATCTATATAACCACAACATTTTAACTGAAAGTAGACAATGAAACAGATAAAATTAATTTAGGCATATAAAAAAGCTTATTCAAGTATTGTACTTCAATTGATCAATAACTATCTTAGAAACAAAAGTATGGATTATAAACGATTAATAATGGTGTGCTTTCATTCGTGTGGGATGACAACTATAGAATAATGTGAACAAAATACATCAAGTTTTAAAATATATTTATTTAAAACTATATAAATGTTTGAATTATTTTTTCTGGTTAACGTTTTTTTTTTGCGAGTTAGTTTTTCTACGGGATGGGGTGGCTAATCCCATGTCCAACCCTCCTCCTTGATGGAGGCTTGGGACCGGTAGTAACATCTAGAAGAGTTACAGGTGGAGTTTTACAATTGAAGAACATATGGAACTCAAAACAACTGTCAAATAACTTCAACATGAGAATCTTCAATACGAACGTCAGGACAGTCCAACTGTATGCAGCTGAAACGTGGAGAACTACTACATCCATCGTGAAGAAGGTACAAGTATTTATAAACTGTTTTCTACGCAAAATACTCAACATCCATTGGCCGGATACTACCAGCAACAGCGTTGTATGGGAGAGGACAAACCAGGTTGCAGCTGAAGAGGAAATCAGGAAAAGACGTTGGAAGTGGATCGGACGTACATTGAGGAAATCACCAATGTGCATCACGAGGTAATCACTAACTTGGAATCCGGAAGGGAAGAGGAAAAGAGGAAGGTCAAAGAACACACTACGCCGGGAAATAGAAGTAGATATGAAAAGGATGAATGTTGATTGGAAAGGATTTCTCAGGACAGGGTTGGATGGAGAATGCTGTTGTGCGGCCTATGCTCCTCCACAAGGGGTAACAGGTGTAAGTATGTAAGTAAGTAGGTAAATAAATGTTGTGAAACAAATGAATTACAATTAACATGTTGTGTTGCAGTATTGGGTGATTGTAAAATGAATAATGAAATGTGTGCATATATTAGATGTCAGCTTGAACTCCATGATAATTATCAGTTCCTTCAAGATTGTAGAACAAAACCAACTCCCGGTGCTTGTCGATGACGTTTATCCGATATATATATATATATATATATCAAAATGTCTAGCAATATTTATTTGCTTTAAGTACTCAAAATGTACGTAGAAATCTGTTTATTTGTGATCTGTATAGATGATTGAAGTATTCGTCATCAGTTTACTTACGATCATTCATACATTTTAAGATCCTGGTGTGCATTGAATCAGTTTTTATACTATTCTAGAACGAAACTGAGGAAATTATTTTATTAGCAGCATAGGGTTCCGAAGATAAACCAATCTAAATTAGAAAACCACTGAAACCTGTAAGCTTTCGACATCTGTTTCGTCCTAGTTTTGGGAGTCCTCGAAGAAAATAAATGAAATAATGGTATTATCAACTTTGATGAAGTCTTAAAGTGTGTATTATAGACTTTTATTATTGATAAATGGGTTGCTTTCATTAGTTAACTTTAGGTTATTATAAAACCCAATTGAATAACCATATAGTCAATGAGAATAAACTATATAATGAGACAACAGTGACTAGTCATATGTTTTAGCTAAATAATTCATTGATAATAATCAAAGTTATATGATAAAACAATGAAATGAAATGTAAATCCATCATTTTAAAAACAAGAAGCATGATTTTCTGAGCAAAACAATAATCAGTATATTCCACCATCTCGTTCGATAAATGTCGACCGGTTACTTGGTTAGAGGTCAACAGTATAAGATAATCAACTTGAATAAAAAGGATGAATAAAGACATTTAAATCTACAAAGATAACCAACCATGAACAAGACCACAGAAATGAAATGAATTTAAGCTTATGGAATAATCAAGAAACTTTTTTCTAACTGAACTAAGAGTCAATGATGTCCTCTATAACGAAAATGAATACTCTTCCATTGAACCATTTATATCAGAGAACATAAAAATATCAGAAAGAAAACTTCTCGCTTTTTAGATGCAGAAACTTTATCAATATAATTAATTGTAAACACAATTACTAGAACTAAACACCAGTGTAACTAAATAAAGTTAAGGGCTCTGGCTCGTAACTGGTAGGTCCTGGGTTCGAATCTCGCGAGTGCGGGATCGTGTGTGCGCACTGCTGAGGAGTCCCATAATAGGACGAAACGGCCGTCCAGTGCTTCCAGGTTTTCGATGGTGGTCTAGCTTCAATTGACTCATGATTTCAACTTTGAAAAGTTAATTTTAATGTTTCTTTACAAATTGTAATTCATGTAAAATGGAGTATTGCTATGAATGCAATCATTACGTAATAATTAGTGGTCAAAATTTCCTACTCATTTTAGATAGAGAAAATTTCCTGTCAGTTCGTGTATTACAACTAATTTCTAATCATCTAACAGATAAATTCCAGTACAATTGTTTTTATTTAGTGATTCTTAGTATGCAATATCTCAATCGATTACAAATCTTCAATAATACCAGGTGGATACATATAGTTACTACTCACGATTGTCTAGTATTTATTTATTTATTATTATTATTATTTAAACACATAAATATTGGTGCAAAGGGGCACCAGATATATATGCGCCACACAAATCTCATTTGATTTGTGTGAGGGCCGTGATGCTGCCCAGGTGCTCAAACTGAAGCAGGTGGTTTTCTTAGGGGGCCACACCCCGAGCCTTTGACCTAACGGTCTAAACCACAAGGTAGTGGAGCCTCGTGAAATGCAGTCCCATGTTAGCCGGTGACCAACGATTGATTCATACGCCATTTGTTCCCTGGAGCCAATGTGTACCATTGGTTTGGAATCAGGGTGAACTTTCCGTGTCCACCAACCCGGTTAAAGCGTCGGAGGTTCACTTTTCGTCCTCTGAATTTCGTAAACAACACCCCTGTCACGAGGAGGCAGTGAATAGGACTTCCCTGGCATTGGCTATATACGTGTGACCATGTGATAGCATTTCGAAAGGGAGAGCGGACTCTCTCCACTCTCGGCCGTACCAGGGCATCTAACTATGATTACCATTAAGAAACAAATTGTGCATTAATGTTTGTTAATTAAGTTTTTGCAAACCCTAAATTTTAGTTGGAATGAATTTCTATTTAGTTAACTTGTTGTCAATGATAAAGATCAGTTTTCTTTCCATTAAATGTGTATTTCGAAAAACGATACTTATTTATTCAGGCCTAAATGATAGATGAAATGTTATTTTTAGTGACATGATTCGTGATTTGGCTGTAAAATGTTACTGAATATACCACAGATATATTCTTGTACAAGGTACATCGTAAATAACAACAAAAATTCTATATTAAAGCTGATGTTTATTCTCTGCTGTCATAGTTCATGTCGCTTCACAAGTTCTTAGGACAAAGAATCTCTCAGAAATAATCTTTTACATAACAGTGCACTCTGTTTCAGAAATAGGAAGGAAAAGTTTTCAAAAAATGTGCGCATCCTTAGTAGTTAGTGTCTGGTTTCTGTATGTACAACTAAGAGTATCAATATCACGAATAATAATCTGCTTCATTTTCTTGAAAAACTATAAAATGTTACCGTGAAGTGATTTATGTCTGAGATGCAGGTAACTAAACACTTCAAATTTCTTAAAAAGATATTCAAAATAAACACAAAGAAAAAGACAACACAGAAATCTTCTTCACACTATGAACCTTTAATAAACTGTGACAAAATTTAAATAATTTAGTTCTTTTAAAAGTTTACATTGATAGTTACGTGTGAAAGGTTAACTGAAGTATCATACCAATTCAAATAGCATAAAAAAGTATTTTCATCGAAATGATGAACCGATCTAAATTATATAACCATTGAAAACCTGGAACTTCTGGAAGAACGCTTCATCCTAGTATGGGATACCTTACCACAGAGCACATACCACCCCGTATACAATGCTCGGACCTTCGATCTCCCGCTCAAGCATCTATCTTTCAACAGTGTTAGCGTTGTAGCTGCACACTGCTAAGGAGTCCCATACTACAACGAAACGTCCTTTCAGTGCTTTCAGGTTTTTAATGGTGGCTTAAATTAGGTTGAATTATGGTTTCAATGCAATTCAATATAATCCACAACTTCATACTGAAAAGTATTTTCAGATAAATTTATTTATATTACATTTGTGTGAGCTGGATACAATGAAAATCAATGCACAAGAAAAAAAACGTCCATAACATCTAACTCACATTCACCATAATCCATCCAAGAAGTAAACTAGAGGGCTTCAGACTTGATAAAGATTCATATGAAAAGACTAATTTTTCTAAAACCCCTTCAGCCTGTTTACGAATCTAGTTATTGTGTAGAAAACAAATAACAAATGTGTTAACACATTATCAGTAGAGAAAAAACTTCTTATTCATATAACTAACCATGGGATATTCATATCAAGTTAATACTCACTATTTAAAAGACTGTAAAGTTTATAATTGTTTAAATACAACTAATAATTTAGAAACCGACATCAATGCCTGTTATTTATTGCATTTGGTAGGTATTAGGTGTTTTGATTAGTATTATATCTCAAACTTAAATTCTTGGTATGTCGCGTAATACTTGAGCACTCGAATGGCAAGAAAATAATCTTTTCTGTATGATCAGGTAACTTCTACTTGGTAGTTCAGTGTATAAGAAAGTGATTTACTTTTGATTACTCTTAACATAATGTTTCTAACCAGTAATTCAAAATTAAATTTAGATTGAAAGACTTTTCGTACTTTTAATAAAAAGTAATATCATCTAAAGAAATTCAAAGGTGTTTGTCACAAATTCACAAGTCGATATCATCCAATACATTGAAGCTCGAGGATATTCTAAGTTAAACAAGTCCGCTGCTTTGATAAACGATTTAAATCCCTCACAAAAAATAACAAAATCTTCCAACCTAAACTACGTTCATATAAAGAAGGCGAGCAGAGAGGAACCAAACTGGTAAATGAACTTGTAAGCTTAACACGATTTAACCAATCAAAAACAATAAACAGGAGGGAATAATTTAGAATTCTAGGATTAGGATAATCATTTAGGACTATAGATTAGCGTTGAGAGTTTAGAATATAGTAAAAATATTTTAAATTATTATGTATAACCATAAAACCTTATCTTAATACAAAAATGTCTACCGTAATCATAAATCGAAACTCCAAATCCTAGACCACAACTCACATTTAATGTTACTTTTGTCATTTAAATGAAACATATTTCTAAAATAGGCCAAGTTGTTTTCAAGACAATTATTCGGAGTGAAATCAATTAACATCAACTGATTGGTGATACTCTTGGTAGACGAAATGTTATTTTGACAATATGAGTTGTGAATTCAACATGGTTTGCATGTTCACAATTAGGTTGGCGATGTAATACGGCTTCACTAGATAACATGACAAGCCTTTCTTTCTAATAATGGTCCTGATTGTGAACCAATAATTTTTAATCGCTGACAATAGCCTATTGATGATCTCATATCAATGCAACTTTGATTGTAACTATGTCAACAAAATGTGCAAGCATTTCTTATTGTCGATGTGATCATATAATTTATTAATCATATAACGATTATTAAAAATCTATTTCACATTCTCTACACTACATGAGTTTATTTTCAACAGATATATACGGTGAATGTAAGCTAGACCACCATTGAAAACCTGTAGACACTGGGAAATCGTTTCTTCCTTGTATGAGATTCCTAAGCAGTGCGAAACCAGGACTCGAACCCACAGCCTTCGGTCTCGCGCGAGATGATAGACATTTACAATTGTCTAGAGCTTAAGCGTTTACGTTAGATACGTGAGGTCCTTGATTGGAGTCCTACGTGTAAGATTGCAGATGCGCACCGCTCAGGAGTCCCATACTAGGACGAAAGGACCCCCTCAGTATTTCCAGGTTTTCGATGGTGGTCTAGTTTAGATTGACTCTTGAATTCAATTGTGAAAATACTACAATCTCCACAAATCCTCATACAGATAGAGCACTTGACCTATAGACCACTCAGCCGGCCTGCATCCAACCGAGTTAATGCCTAACCTCAACCAATCCGCGAAATTGCGCGACCATCTTCCATTGTACTGAGGTAGATACCTGTCTAATCCTGAAATGGATTAGCTCCACTGGTCACCATGGAGAACCTGGAAGCACTGGATGGCCGTTTCGTCCTATAGTGGGACTCCTATATAAAATTATTAAAATCTTCACAAAACCCCCTTCTGTTATTAATACAATTTGTTAGTAGTAATTGTAATAGAGTTTAGTTTATGAAATAACTCACAGAACTTGTATCCTTCAAAAACATGCCGACCAAAACTAAATGACCAATAAGACATGCTGAAAAAAGTACTTCATACTAGAAAATTAAAAAAAAATATATATATAAATATATATATATAATTATCTTATTTTCGAAAGAATTTAAGGTCTCTCAATTGAACATCAATCTTAGTTATGGATTTCCAATCTTTATCAAATCATCACTTCCTTCAAAATCTCTCAATCTAGTCAGTAATATCTTGTTATTTGTAAAGGAAAATACACACACATTCAATTTAACATTTTCGTCAAGTGTATTTGATTCTACACTTCAGACAAGGCTGTCTACTCTCCCCTTTCCTCTTCCTTCCGGTGATTGACTGGATTATGAAGACTTCAACATCTGAGGGGAAACACAGAATACAATGAAAATCTCAGAATCAATTAGACGATTTGGACTTCGTAGATGACCTAGCCCTCCTCTCTCATACACACGAACAAATCCAGACAAAGACGGTAAGTGTAACCGCAACCTCTGCATCAATAGGCCTCAACATATACAAAAGAAAAAGCAAGATTCTCAAATACAACACGGAGAACACCAACCTAATCACACTTGATCGAGAAAATCTCGAAAAGGTGGAAACTTTCACGTACCGGGGAAGAATCAATGATGAACAAGGAGGATCTGATGCAAATTCGAAGGCGAGGATCGGCGAAGCAAGGACAGCATTTCTACAAGTGAAGAACATATGGAACTCAAAACAAATCTCAACTAACTTCAAAGCGAGAATCTTCAATATGAACGTCAAGACAGTCCTACTATACGGATCTGAAATGTGGAGAACTACTACATCCATCGTGAAGAAGGTACAAGTATTTATAAACTGTTTTCTACGCAAAATACTCAACATCCATTGGCCGGATACTACCAGCAACAGCGTTGTATGGGAGAGGACAAACCAGGTTGCAGCTGAAGAGGAAATCAGGAAAAGACGTTGGAAGTGGATCGGACGTACATTGAGGAAATCACCAATGTGCATCACGAGGCAATCACTAACTTGGAATCCGGAAGGGAAGAGGAAAAGAGGAAGGTCAAAGAACACAATACGATGGGAAATAGAAGCAGATATGAAAAGAATGAATGGTAACTGGAAATAACTGGAAAGGATCGCCCAGGACAGAGTTGGATGGAGAATGCTGGTGGGTGGCCTATGCTCCTCTACGACGGGTCACAGGCGTAAGTAATTTGATTCTAATTTGTTTAACATAATTTTCAAAAGAATTATTCAGTATGCTTTATGTACTTGTTTACAGTTATTGGTAAAACGTGATTCCAAGTCAATTGACATGAAATATTGCATTACATTTGATACCACAATGTATGTTGGTTCTAAGAACAGTTATTATTGTTTGCTTGTAATGACAAAATCATAAGCAAGTCCTGAACTGACAAATTTTCACATTTCTAGATATACGCAGTTGTCCAGGTATGTCAGTTGATACCTACCATCAATTTAGTTGAAACAAATAATCATAAGAAAGAACAATCGATTTCGGTTCAACAACACAGATAGTGACCAAAGTAGTATATATATATATATATATATATATATATATATATATATCACGTTTTTGAGTTTGGAAGCAGATGTATTCTGAAAACTGCAGTCGATGAATTAAAGGGGAAATATTCTTATCACTGCTCAAAACCTTATACTAAATCGCATCATACTCATATCATTTATATATACACTGTTCAAAGCATTATTGAAAGTTCTCAGGTTTTAGACCGTCCTACTGCTTCATCATTCAATCCGTTATCGTTGTTATATAATTATTTTATCTTTTAAAGACCTAAAGAAATCATTAGGAGCTGATTTTTTTGGGTTGAAATGATAAACATTAAGTAGTGATCGAGTTCCTGTTCTATAAATACCAAACAACCAACCTTAAATGTATCAGAATATTTTCGATTATGTATTGGATAGACCATATATTCTCGAGGAAATCATATTGTGGTCCGATCAATAGTCTACCAAATGCTTCGGTACAGTTCGGTTGTGCGTGATTATTTATGTTCGCAACCTAAATCCATCACTGCACTATAGCTAAATTTTGAATTGATGAACAACAGTATTGTCACTGAGAGGGACTTCTCAGAAAATTTATCACTATCAATTATTCCAGTGTTATATACTTTACTGTGCAAGTGATCAAGTCTGGATGTGATGTTCTGAAACAAATACCTTGACAATTAAAACTGAGGATATATTTTCATTAAAAAACATGTTCAGTTTCAAAAGATTTAATCATTACATCCTGCCTACTGTCACGAAATATGTTTTACAGCAATTATATGACTTTTCAGCCTGGGGTCGTGGATAATGTTGAAGTTAGTAAAATTATGAACTGATGAAAGGAAGACAACCATTGAAACATGGAACCACTAGACGCCCGTTTCGTCCAAGTACAGGGGTCATCAGTGATGTACATCCACCATTACTCTCACAGAACCAGAACCTAAGAGTTTCAGTCTCACGCGAGAATTCTTAACCTTCAGACCACTGGGCCCTCAATCATATGCTCATTAGTAACTAGCTTCGAGGTCAAATTTTCGGAGTCTTTTTTACGAGTCCTGATCAGTGGAGCTAATCCGTTTCAGGTGTCAATTATTTACCCACCGCAGAAAATGTAAAATAGTCACCTGATGTCATGGGTTGACTGCACTTAGACACTAACACTATTGGATACTGACTCAGAGTTCTAGAGGTTAGGCGTTAGCGCGCAGAATCGATGGTCCCAGTTTTGGATCCCGTGTGCGGGGACTTGGGTGCTTACTTATGAGGTATCGTATACTGGGACTGAACAGCGATTTGGTGCTTGCAGGCTTTCATTTGTAGTCTAGCATAGATAGGGTTCATGACTTTGAACAAAAAGTATAAATCTGCTCATATGACAATATTAATCGTTCCTAACTGTTTCAAAACGCTATATATAAACATGCATATGAATGTGGCGAACCAATAACTCATGTAAATAAATATAATCTGAAATAATAAATGTATTTATTATAATTGGCTAAAATATTATAAACTTACAATTAAAAAGTATGTAGTATTTCGGTTATATGATATTAAAAAGCCATATACACATAAACTAGTGTAACTCACTGTTGTAACAACAGTAGGGAATAGTAAAGGATCTAAAAAATAAACAAACTTTAACTTGTAAAGTTAAAATTAATTCCGACTTTATTCAAATAAAAGTAACACTTTTAGAAAATTTGTGCAATATCCACGATCTCGTCAACGCTCAAGCGTGAGACCGAAGGTTCGGGTTTTGAGTCTCAAGTGTGGGATCGTGGATGCACACTACTGAGGAGTCCTATACAAGGATGTAACGGCTTTCCAGTACTTCTGTTTTTTAATGGGCGTCTAGACTAGATTGACAGGTGAATTTAGCTATGGTTATAATTAATTAATCAATGAAACTCTTATAAACCCCATAATATTTTGACCACAACAGAGATAAATATCTACGTAAAAGAACTGTTTGTGATGACTTTCAGCAATCATTTACCTTGAATGATTAACAATGAAGTAATTCAAGCTGCTCACATACACTTCTATCAATTCATGGTATAGTCTACAATGGAATTGTTTCTCTGTTTGTAAAGAAATCGTTCAACTTTACGTATGACATTTATTTTAGGAAAGAAACATTGATATTACTTCATAACTACTGGCAATAATTAACAATACAAAATGCAAACGAAAGTTTCATTTACTATACAAGAAAGAAACGATCGTCCTTCTGTAATGCTTCTATTTAAATAACGCAATGTTAATTTGATAACAATACAGTTTTATAACCTCATCAACGGAAGTACATAAAGCCAAACAGAATTCTAGATTGTTATCACGACCGTCGCTGCAACCTTGACGTGGTTGTCGGGCTTGCCTATCGTGATGAACTAATCGAGCTATACTGGCTAGAACAATCGTTTCTCAAGGTCCTACCATGCCAGGCAAGTCGGTTGAAGAGCGGTAAGATTAAAAAAAGAAAACCCAAGGTCCAAAGTCGAAGTCGTACTGCTGACGGTTCAGAGGTGTGACAGCAGTAAGGTGATTCCTTCAGACAACCAGCATAACAGCGATGCTGCCCTCCCACAAGAAGGGGTGGGGTCGACCCTAAAAATGCACACCTTGCCTTATCCCATGGATATCCGTCTCCGGCAGTAAGGTCCCAACAAGTACGGAGCTAACACAAAAACTACCCACAAAAAGGTCGTGTGTGACCGACCTCAAACAGTTGTCCCTTGGGTACTGCGGTCACGCTCTCAGGTCATTAAGACCTTTTCAGGTACCTCTAGAAGAATCCTTCCAAAGTGTGGGCAACCGGGAAGTGATAACTGCCCTTATACCTCTAACAGCATTCAAGATCACTATATTCATAATCAATCTCCTTCCAAGATTGTTATACCTTCTCATATCAGTTAATTCGGAGGACTGAGTTAATAATTCGTTCTAATGACAATCTATTAATCCTTGCGTAGTAATGTTGCACGTCGTATATGCTTTGACATTCTATTCTTTAACAACATAAATTATGTATCATTATTTAAAGCCAAAACTGTTTTAGTATATAACATTGTTAACTACTTTTATTGGCTTAAAGTGATGACCTAACACGTAAGCACTGTTATTCTTTATCCTTAAGAATTACATTTCATCAACAATCTATTAAAGCAGAGATGGATAGTGACTAGCAGTGGAATCCAGGATGCGCGTTTCGTCCTATTTGGGACTCGTCAGCTGGATGTACCTGCATCTCAAAGTTGATGTTTACTCTGGGACTCGAACCCAGCACCTTCGCTTCAAACGCCATCGCGTTATCCACTCGGCCACTAAGTCCTGATAGCCACTTGCTTGTGAGATGGGGTGAAGTTTAAATTCATTTAGTATTGTTTGTTTGAATCTTCCCATCGATGTGTTAGGACTGCAACTGGTCAGTCTCTAATTGGCATATGTGCATACTGTGCGTATTGCCTCGATATAGCCTCAATTCACAAGCATGTTAAGCATAGATGGATAGTGGCTAGTGGTGGAATCCAGTCTGATGCGCGTTTCGTCCTATTGGCGACTCGTCAGTTGGATGTACCTGCATCTCAGAGTTGATGTTCACTCTGGGACTCGAACCAAGTACCATTCGCTTCAAACGCCATCACGTTATCCACTCAGCTATTGAGTCCTGATAGCCACTTGCTTTTGCAATGAGGTGAAGTTATATTAACTTGCTGTCGTTTAGATGCATCTTCCAATTGTTAATTAAGACTGAAATTGATTAATCTCAATGGGAAGATTCAAACAAACAATACTATACGATAGAATGATTTCATAGTTGAAAGTGTGAGTCAATTGAAGCTAGACCACCATGGAAACCTGGATGCATTGGAAGGCCGTTTCGTCCTATTGTGGGACTCCTTAGCAACTTCGTGGATTGTTTGGAGTTAGACATAAACACCATCGGATGCCAGCTCAGTTGTCTATCGGTTAAGTGCTTTGGCGCGAGACTGGTGGGTCCTGGGTTCGAATCTCGTTAGGCGAGGTCGTGGATGCGCACCGTTGAGGAGTCCCACAACGTGATAAAACAGCCGTCTAGTGCTTCTAGGTTTTCCATGATGGTCTAGCTTTAATTGACTCACGCTTTCAACTGTGGAAACCCCTTCTAATAAGAATGATTTCAGTTAGATAAATAATTAAATAATCCTATTTATTTAGTAACCTAATTGTATATTCTTCATGAATTCATACCAAATACTCACTATTTTTGTTATTATGTAATGTGTGTAACATCTCACGTGAAACAAGTAACCTAAAGTAAACATATACTACAATTATTCATATTCCTTACATTAAAATGGTGATGACAACATAGAAAAAAAAAACATTCATTATTCAATACAATTTCATCTATTATTTATTAAGACCTATTCATTATCCATGTGATTATTGTCAACATTTTGTTTTGTTTATAAACAACAGCAACAACAACAACGAAAAAAAAGGAAAACATATTGATTTTATAATTATCTCATATTGATTGTTTAAAATTGTTTTTGTGCTTAAAACTTGTGTAGTATGTTCTTTTAAAAAAAAATAATAATAATAAAAAACCCACATAGCAACTAACAAAATATAGACTTAAGTGTTTATGATTGTTGAACCGAAGAATTCTTACGATTAAAGATCTATATGTTTAATGATTCATTATATTTATATATTTATAGAATATGATTTTCAATCATCAATCATAATTAGATCAACATCATTGATTTTTGATAAAAATAGAATTTTTCATTATAAATAGTTAGTTTAAAAAAAATGAGTATCTTAAAATGTATAACTTTACTATTTATTCGTTTAAACACATAATTATTGATATAAGGAGGCACCAAATATATGTGTATGTCGTAAATAGATTGATCCATTTGTGTAAAGGTTGGAATACTTCCAGGGTGCTCGGGGGAAACTCCCAGAGCCTTTGAACTACAGGTCTAGTCCTCAATGTAATGGAACAGTGTTACGAGATGCAGTACCATGGTAGCTGGTAACAATCAATAGGGTCATACGCTATTTGTTCCTTAGGATCCTGAAGCTCATGTGCATCATTAGTTTGAAATCAGGGTTTTCTGATCCACCTAGGTAGATTCGCCATACACACCAACTTGGCTAATGCTCTAAACATTCACTTTTTCTTCTTTCAGTTTCGTCAAACAAAACACTCACCCCTAGAGAAGGAAGTGATTGTAAATGCGTGATAATGTGAGAGCATTTTTCCTACCCTCGATTTTATCAGGAAATTTGGGGACTGAAGTAATTTTAATGTTGGTCAGATAAATTTTTGTTTTGATAAATCCTGATAAGATCTGAAGTTAGCTACTGTGGATTCAACATTTTTATTTTGTACATTTTAAAGTGCATTGTTAAATGGTACTTACAAATAACAGAAATAAATGTGATTAGTCAGTTTTTATATGTTTACAGCCAATTCAAAATTAAAAACCCTCAATTTTTTTAAGTATGCCTAAAGTTACTGAATCTTTCATGATCCGAAAGAATAAAGTCAGATGACGAAAACGACTCATGATGTGTCTCGTAACATTAATTGTAGTTTCCCTTAACTGATATCTGATATTTCAGTAAAATGTACACGCTTTTCTTCATATGCATAAATGTGTAATCAGTACTTATAATATATACGACTCTATGAATCAGATAACGTTCACAAATTAAGATAAAACATTTCTACACTCAATAAACGCTCATCTAATTGAATGTAATAAAATGAGATGAAAAACTGTGACTCGTGAAGTCATTCATGAGTTATTTATCACTAACGACACTAGATATTCATGATGGTATACCTAGAATCGACATTAATCAGAATATGAATCATTGATCTAAGTAACCTGAAACTCCTAGTTCCTATACCATATTGATTCATGGATGCATATAGTTAAGGAGTGTACAGTTAGAATAAATTAGTTCTCCATGACTTAGTGGTCGTCATCAATCCTTTCAAGTGAAGTCATTTTATCATGAAAAGCCATATTCAAATATTTTAAAATAATATTTCCAAGTCAGCTAATAAGAGATATTTAACAGATATTTTACAATCTGATAAGCTCAGCACCACGAATAAGACTTCCTTACGATGCATGACATGTGATATGTGTTCAAAATTGATGATGATAGTGATGTTATTCTGTTGTTGGTCCATAAAGGTGTTGTATCGATTATAAGTAATTAGAAATAGTCCGATTTATCTGTTAATATACTTGAAACCAAATTACTTCATATTCAAGATCTATCACAACCACATTGGACCCATTTTTGTTAGCATTAGACTGAAATTAGATTATAAAAAAAACACATACACACATAATCCTTAATATTGACAAAATATATGAGGATCCTAACTTACTTAAGAAACTTCGAATGTAATAGTTCAATCCACTTTGCAGTACTACACTATTGGGATTCAGTGGTACTTTAAATTTTTTCACTTCTGATTTGAGAAAATTTGCTGGAATTCTTGACCAAAATGCTATTGCACAAACAACCAACGTGGCTAAACAGATAACCTTGAAAGAAATGAGGTGAAAAACAAATAAACACACTTTAAATAACTTGCGAAAAATGTATATGGCTTTTTTCCTAAAAAAACGTCATTCAAAATAAAAGAACAGTGTCAACTCACTCCTGTAATAGCATTCAATCCTTTAAATGCATATCTAACGTTAGTTCTTGGCATGACACCACTATCTGATCTGAAAAAAAAGACAAGCAGAGATAAAGCAAGCCTTAGTTTGATGCGATTGAATGTATTGGAGAGGTACGATTGCTCATTGAAACACTAGTAGTTGAATAAGAAGTATAATAGCGGGAAAGATTATAAAAATTTATCTTTAATACAGGATAAAATAATATAAAGAGTTGAGTAGTAAGTGAACAAAAGCAGTGAATTCGCCTTTTTTCCCCATTTATGAAGTATCTGTGATATGCAGAAAGCGTAAACTAATCTATCCATATTTGAAAAACGCATTCATCCTACTCGTCTACCATAGTTGTAATCTTAAGTCTACGAAATCATTTAGGTTAATTTCTCTACATCAAATCAGATTATTCCTGTTTCCATTCTTTTGTTGTGAGTAAAATTTGATCTCTCAAGTTATCTTATCATTATATCCTAAGTATACTAACCAATCTAACGTATTCTTGATTACTTTTTTAATCTTTCAGTAACTTGTCAAGACTCTTAACAATGAATAGCACATTGTTATATGCCCAACTTAACTAAGTATATGAAATTCAATGATCTCCATAAACCCATGCTGAAATGGTAGTAAATTTGTTTATCTTTACATAATTATATTCTCAAAATCATTGTCAATAACAGGAAACCATATAAATTGCAAATTAATGAATTTGGAGTCACTACGTTCAAGGTTCAGTAATGTTGATTAAATTCAGTCAGAAGGGGTTTTATGGAGATTTAGTATTTTCATAGTTGAAAGTGTGAGTCAATTGAAGCTAGACCACCATGGAAAACCTGGAAGTACTGGACGGCCGTTTCATCCTATTATGGGACTCCTCAGCAGTGAGCATCCGCGACCTCACCTCGCGAGATTCAAACGGTTGCTCAACTTCGTGGATTAGTTGAAGTTAGACATAAGCACCATCGGACGCCGGTTCAGTGGTTTATCGGCTAAGTGCACTGGCGCGAGACTGGTAGGTTCTGGGTTCGAATCTCGCGAGGCGAGATCGTAAATGCGCACTGCCGAGGAGTCTCATAATAGGATGAAACAGCCCTTCAGTACTACCAGGTTTTCCCTGGTTGTCTAGCTTCAATTGACTCACGCTTTCAACTATTGAAATTCGATCATTTATCACACCGAAAGAAATAAGATCAAGTATGAATGATTTTTTTCAAACACAGAGAATAGTTTTTTTTAACAATCATCAAAACAACGACAGATTGGAAAGTTCGAAAAAATGTTGAAACATGCGTCAAACAACAAAGTTCAACAAACTAGAGATAAATCGAACACAATAGATATTAGCAAAATGTTAGTGAATTTATCTGACAGAATTCTCAACACCCACGAAATTTCATTACTTAAAAAGGGGTCTCAATTTCAATATATATATAGACCGCAATTATCGCCTTTCAATATTATACTAGCAATAGAACCAGCTTTGAATATACTTCCTAGTGAAACAGTGAATGAATTGAGGGATAATATAATGTCCACTTTATGACGTTAGAAATCACATAAATTGCATATGACTGAAAATGAATTATATGCATTAAAACAGCTGAGAAATAATAAGACAATTATCATTACAAGAGCAGATAAAGGGAACACGACAATTATTATGAACAAAGGAAAAGAAGTAAAGGCCCATATGAACTAATTAAGGAAACGAAAAGTAGAACAACGCTTAATAAACCTAAGGTTGAAACCAGTAAAATATTACAGTCGTTAAAGGTTAAACTAGGGTCGTAATTATGGTTCATGTTATATACAAAGAGTTGTAACTCTTGCAGATTCTACAGACTTCCAAAGACTTGAAAGGATAGTACTCCACTAAGACCAGTGATTGATTTTACAAATTCATCGACCTACAACCTAGCGAAATACTTAGCTAGGATACTTAAACTGTACGAAAAACTGATTATTCATGGAATGAAAAACTCTATGAAATTTAAAAGTATTACTGATAGCATCGATATAGAAGAGGAATAAGTAATGGCAAGTCTTGATGTTTTTTCCTTATTTACTAAAGTACCTATGAACAGAGCGTTGGATATTATTTATGTTTATTTAGAATCTGATTTGAATTTGAATTTTCGTTGCCCATTAGATCCATCTGAGTTTATCAAATGCTTGGAACTATGCTTAAGGTCCACCTTATTCATATTTCGAGGAGATTTATACAGACAAAAAGAAGGTATAGCTATAGGTTCACCAGTTTCTCCGATTGTAGAGAATTTATTCATGTATTCCTTAGAAACTAGTGCAATCGCAAGAAGTTTATGTCCAACAAAGGTCTGGCTACGGTATGTAGATGACACTTTTGTTATCATTATACAGGATTGTTCAGAAGAATTGTTTGAAAATGTGGACAACATGTCAGAGGAAATTAATTTAACGAAGGAAATAGAGTCCGTTGACCATAAACTAGCATTTCTCGATTGTTTGGTTGAGCGAAGACATAATAATAGTAAGTTGAAAATAAATGTATTCAGGAAATCAACACATTCAGAGAGATACTTAGATTTTGGTTTGGCTTATTCATTATTTACGAAACTCACGGTTGTTAAAAATTTAATTAATAGAAGTCTTAGGCTTGTTACAGATAAGGAAGACCAACAATGTGAATGGAATCGGATTTTGTCTACACTTAGGGATAACAACTACGCAAAGGAGTTTTTAGAGAAGATTGTTAGAAATGAAAAGAAACTAAGCTAGAATGTATACAAAAGATTGGAAGTCTACTGTAGTCATCCAATACCGTAGTGAAACATCGGAAGAATTCAAATGGATCTTAAACAAGCATGATATAAGAGTGTATTTTCGGACATGTGAAACTATAAGATTGTCACTGGTGAAAGTTAAGAATAGGTTACCAAAGGAAGAGCAACAAAATATCGTCTACGAGATCAATTATCATGATTGTAATGCAGCTTATATTGAAAAAAACATTCAGACAATAAAATGTAAGTTTGAAGGAACATAAACGTTGGTTGAAAAATGTTCCTAAAACTTCGGTTGACATAAGGAAACTTGAGAATAAGTCTGCGATAGCGTTACATGCGTTAGAAACGGGACACAGGATTAATTTTGAAAAGGCCAAAATACTTCAGGAACGTTCAAACATTCATATAAAAAGACCGACAGCAGGAGCGCTGTATATATGGGCGAATAAGAACAGCCTAAACAGAAAGGATGGTGTTCAGCTAGCAACTATTTAGCAAATATTCATTAACAAGTAATTGGACCCTTTTTTTCTTTATTCAACCTGTTTATCTCACATGAATCGTTATTTTGGCTGAAATCAATATGATTTATGTTTAGCATTACAATTATGTACTTGATGATTCTCGATTTTACTTGCGATTCAATGATTCAGAAACAATTTTTCAACCTTCAATTTGCACTTTTACTTGTTATAAGAACATATCAACACCAAATATCAATCATTAGGAACTCATTCTTACACATACATACACACACAATTCACATTGTGAACTGTTCACTTGATTTAACTAACTCATATGCGCACTGCTGAGGAGTGCCACAATAGGACGAAACGGCCGTCCAGTGCTTCCAGATTTTCCTTGGTGGTCTAGCTTCAACTGACTTATGCTTTCAACTATGCTTATACTAAATCTCCACAAAAACCCCTTCTAACTCATATTATCCTGTTTACAAAAATTCAGCATCCAAATATGATTGATTTAATGTAGTATAGTTTTTAATATGATTGTTAAAACACACTATAGATTTCTTTGATGATTTTGATTATTACCCTGAAGACGTCTAGGCGAGTTAGTTGGATGAAACGTTGGAATTATTCAAATTTCAATCACTGAGATTATTTCAAATATAATTTTTTCATATATAATGACTTCTCTATACTCGTCGCCCAATTTTTGTCAAGCTATACATTCTAAACTTGACGACTATTTGTATAAATTCTGCAACATCGATATTAATAAAAGTCTAAAGGGCTAGAAACAGGTCATTACGTAATAAATAAACGCTGATAATAAGTAAGAACAAAATAAATAAAACTCAGTTGCCCGAAATAGGGTTACTAATCTGATAGACAGTCAAAATAAGAAGATGTAATGATGTACTTAACTAAAAAATTCTATATTATGTAATGGGGGAATATTCGTAACCAAGGTAAAGAGAGATTAACAATCATTTAATTTTGAACACATAATGGCTTCATTCAACTGTATAGTGGAAGAGGTATTGTTTAGATATTTCGTATTTTTCAATTTGATTCGTTTGCATATTGAAGTTTGTTTGATGTAATTGTTATACACAAGTGATTCAAGGCATCTTCATAGAATAAATAAATAATTTTAGTTTGCCATAATCGTGTAAATTTTAATTGGTTCCATTGTCTTGTGAATTCAGACCAAATATCTGAATTTTAGCCTTTAAAATGACTGATACCGAAGTTTGACAAATTAACCTGAGAATTCATTAACCATGTACAAGATGATTAAATTCTGATTTGTGTTACATTCTCATTTTGAATCATCATTGATAACCCATGGTCGTCTGAATCAATCCAAGTGGACACATTAAATGTTATGTAACAGACTTGACTTACATCTCAAGTATTTTGTTGTTTCTTATAGTTGAACGAATATCGAATTACAAAAATACAGTAATTGGTCTATCGGTTAAGGGCTCTGGCTCGTAACTGGTAGGTCCTGGGTTCGAATCTCGCGAATGCGGGATCGTGGGTGCGCACTGCTGAGGAGTCCCATAATAGGACGAAACGGCCGTCCAGTGCTTCCAGGTTTTCGATGGTGGTCTAGCTTCAATTGACTCATGATTTCAACTTTGAAATACAGTAATTAATTATTTGATACATTTCTATCTCAACAAATCATGTTTTCATAGTTGAAAGGATGAGTCAGTTGAAGCTAGACCACCAGGGAAAACCTCGAAGCACTGGACAGCCGTTTCGTCCTATTATGAGACTCCTCAGCAGTGCACATCCACGACCTCGTCTCGCGAGATTCGAACCTAGAACATACCAGTCTCGCGCCAGAGCACTTAACCGATAGACCATTGAGCCGGCATCCGATGGTGTTTATGTCTAACTTCAACCAATCCACGAAGTTGAGCAACCGTTCACTAATTGTCTTCAGTTATTTCCTATCTCACAATACTAAGTATTTCTCGAATAATTTGAGATTGAGCATATTTCTTCTTTTACAGACACATACTTAGTCAACTGATGCTTTAACAGATAGCTTAAATCATTGCATTAAAAAGTGAGTTTACTTCGGATTTACAAATACACTTGATGTTGTAACGAATGAGTTTCCGTTCCAATTTTCAACTTAAATTATCTCAATATTTACGTGAGCTACATTATTACAGAAATTACTTTTGGTAAGCCTGTTGTAAATTATAGATACAGTACTCTGAAAGACCATTCTGGCTTTATGATATTAATAAATATCATTTGATCAGTTTAATTGACTTTATTTCTGACCATATTCTGTTCAAAATAAAGCAAATACTTATTCATTTGATAATAAGTACCTGTAAAAGTGATTATTCTTTCTGTTGTTCTCGTACGTTATAATTTAAGAAAATTTAAAACGCAACAATTGATAAGCAAAGATGGATGATGCCTAGGACTGGAATCCGGAACGTGCGTTTCGTCCTATTCGGGACTCGTCAGCTTGATATATCTGCATCCATCTTTACTTATAAAAGGAGTCCGCTCAGGATGGACATATGCCAACAAGAGACTGATCAACTGCAGCCCTAAATAATAATGGTAAAATACAAGTAAACAACACCAAGTGAATGTAACAATTGATAGTTTTCATCAAAATCAAGTAGTAAAGAAACTAACATCGTACATTCAATAAGTCTTATTCGTTTCAAACATATCAGTTTGTATAGTTGAGATCATGAGTCCCCTTCAGATATCAGTATGTAATATTACTACTTAATATATTCAATTGTTAAATAATAGATTACCTCATTAAGTAGTATTGCATAAAAAGAATTAAATATAATAAAATCTCTTACTGGTAAGTTGATATTGGATTTCTGTTAATACATTAAATTTATATTTGTTTAAAAAATCACTGTTTGAATAACATTAATTAGATTCCGTTACAAAATTAAATACACTGTTATACCTTTTGCCCTTGTGACAAAATCGCCAATCGTAATACCGTATTATATGACCTTGTTCCTGTGCTAAACCAATGACACGATAGCGAACATCAGTAAACTTGTGTCAATTTTAAATATTTATTAGTCTTAAAAATAGTAACTTCTTGTCTAGCCCTGCCCATTGAATCAGAACACAATCCCAGCCTCTATTGTATGAATCATGTGTTTTAGACATAAATAGTTTATATACAAGCAAATCAGATGGCATCACATCATAAAATGGAAAATAACAATTATATATGAAATTTTGATAGTTCAGATCATGAATCAATTGAAGCTAGACCACCATGGAAAACCTGGAAGCACTGCTTTAAGGCCGTTTCGTCCTATTATGGAACTCCTCAGTGACAGTGCGCATCCACGATCCCGCCTCACGAGATTCCAACGCAGGGCCTATCAGTTTCACGCGCGAGCACTTAACCACTAGACTATTGAGCCGGCATCCAAAGGTGTTAATATCTCACTTCAACCGATCCACGAAGTTATATATGATCAAGTCAAAAAGTGACTATGATTGTGAGAGACTGCAACTAATAGGTTAGGAATGAAATAAAAATAGTGAATCATATAATAGTAGTCAATAGGTTCATCAAAAGCTCATAATGAAAGGAATATGAATATATATAACATAGTCACCTAATAGTTATACAATAAGAATTTATGTATAATATTCATCCACAAATAATTTCGTACGGTTACCAAACATTTATTCCTCGTTCGGATATAACATATATATATTACAAATATATTATTTTTATTTATAAAAATATACTACGTTGTGATTGGTAGACAATATGTGATGATCATAAAAGGTTTGTGAAGAATGTTGAATTTCATAATTGATTTCACTGAGAGACAACGTAGTTGGAGAACCACTGGAAACCCTGGGGCAGTAGACAGCCAAAATCAGCCTCCACTATATGAATCGTGTAATTCACGTATACACAATTCATATACACGCAAATCAGATCGTATCACATCATAAAATAGAAAAATAACAATTATACAAGATCAGGCCAAAAAGTGGCTGTGATTGTGAAAGACTGTGCTTAATAGATTGGGAATAAATTAAGGATAGTAAATCGTATAATAGTAGTCAATAGCTCAATTGAATGCTTATAATAAAAGAAATAATCTTAAAATAATTCTATGAACATGACTGGATTTTGTACAGAATATTTAAGTTTGACTCATTTTGAGGTATGAAATATTTGATATTGTTAAAATATTGTTTCATGAGTAAAACTTCGCAGGCACTAGATACACAATCAGTAAAGTATATTATAAGGAATGATGGATAGTGTCTAGCAGTGGAATCGAGGACGCGCGTGTTGTCCTGTTCGGGACTCGTCAGCTGGATGTACTTGCATCTCAGAGCTAATGTTCACTCTGGGACTCGAACCCAGTACCGCTCGCCTCAAACTCCATCACGTTATCCACTTAGCTACTGAGTCCTGATAGCCACTAGCTTATGAAATAAAGGGAAGTTTAAATTCACTTGGTATTATGTGTTTGAATCTTCCCACTGATCTTTAGTAATGCAATTGATCAGTCTCTTAATAAGAGACTAGCCACCATACATCTTTGTTTATAATTCTTGTGACTTAAGACAATATCGAGGCAATCCTCACAGGATGCACATATGCCAATAAGAGATTGATCAATTGCAGCTTCTAACATCATTTGGAAGATTCAAACAAACAATACCAAATAAAGTAATGGATACTGTCTTTCCAATGGAAAAATAATTTTCCCAAATCTGGATGACAAATTAATAGACGAAATCCACAGATAAACACTAAGTGATCAGTATCCTTCCTAATTCATTTAAACATGTGAAAAATATCATTGTTTAAATGTACTAAATATAATAATGACAATGAACACTGATTATTGTCAAACATAGTAATTACTTTAGTCAAAAATCTAAAATAGCTGCAAATGTAAATAATTAGATTGGGTAACTGCTTGTTTTACAATCTTTCGTACAATGTTCATATGTATTCAGTGGTAAACCATTGTGTTTCTCACTAAGAGATCAGAGAATAGAATTCAACTTAAGAAACCATACAAATATACTTTGATTTCTTAATTTGTGAAAATTTTTCTCAAAGCCTCAAGTTCAATTCAGTAAGGGATTTAAGTCACAAGGTCGTAGGATTTACAAACAACACAAAACTATATGCTTTTTGGTTGTTGGTTGAAAATGATACATTATCAATAGTTGATCTCACGAGTCCCCTTCTGATATCAGTTTGTAATATTAAAACTTAATATATTCAGTTACCAATGGAGTTCAACCAGGTCTATTGGGACATATCAACTCACTGAAGACATTGTTGAAATGGTTGCTCAACTTCGTTGATCGGTTGAAGTTAGACATTACCATCATCGGATGCCGGCTCAGTGGTCTATCGGTCAAGTACTCTGACGCGAGACTGGTAGGTCCTGGGTTTGAATCTCGCGAGGCAGGATCGTGGATGCGCACTGCTGAGGAGTCCCATAATAGGACGAAACGGCTATCCAGTGCTTCGAGGTTTTCCCTGGTGGTCTAGCTTCAATCGACTCATGATTTTAAGTATATATAAAAATGGTCATATTATTTGAAGATTTACTGAATTGTATTTATTGAAGCCATGAACTCTTAAATGTCAGACAACCATTGAAAACCTGGAAGTACAGGATAGCCGTTTCGTCCGAGTATGGGAGTTCTAGTAGGAAGCCAGAACTGGTGGAGTCCAGACGTCTCGGATATGAAGAGATTACCCATCAAAGACAACGAAATATGGTCACAAAATATCTTGGATTTGTTGAAGTTAGACATTACCAACTTTCAATCCAGGCTCTGCGGTCTAGATCTCAAGCGTTCTCATGAGAGACCGAAGGTCCTGAATTTGAATCCGGCGTTCGGGATGGGGGATACTCACTGGTAATGAGTCTCATACTAAGACGAAACAACTGTCCATTGCTTCCGTGGTTTCAATGGTGACCTCACTCTGATCGGTTCATGTCCTCGATGAAATTCAACAATCTCCACAAACCTATACTGCAAATAATATTCAGTTTCACAATTGCATTATTTGAAGATACCGAAAGGTATTTCACTTAGACCAAAGTGAATAATTTCTTTACTAGGACGAGACAGTAGTCCAGTGCTTCAAGGTTTTCAATGATGGTTCAACATTGATCGATTCATGACTCCAATCAAAATTAGAAACTAGTTTACTGAATTTGTATCTGCTGCCTTATTCATCTGTTATGAGAGTTACTGACTAAACCATTTTCATGAAAAATTTAATCTTCAGTTATTCACTTTTTGAAACCATTCTACCTTATAAATCTATTGACTACTATTGTCTTTTATCAAATAACAAATTGCTCTTCGGTTAACCCTACTTTTTATCAATTCGCACTACCGTAATCACTCCTAAAGGTCTTGACTGATATGAAGTTTCGGACTTCACAATTCTTAGAACCAATAATGGTAATAATTTTCAGTAAAATTGATTTTAGTGTTTACTTACCCAAAGCAACAAGCTACCAAATAATAGTGTGTTGTTTATAAATTCAGTATCATAGCATGTTTACATTTGTTGACACACTCGATTTGTTTAAGTGATATCACGATAGCATTTTTCATTTCTTAAATAAGTAGACGAAATGTATTACGATCAATTCATCATTTTGTCCGGACACAAAAGAATTTGTCATTCAGTGTGAAATGCTAATTATTACTAGAAATGCCTAAATCTATCATTCATTATGATTCTATACTGCAACCAAATAGGTAGGATTTGTCACTTCCGAGATTTATTTGGTGTTTATAATCAGATATAGACTGGTATATTCTGATATAGCAGAGAGGGTATTTACCATAAAGAGAAGTTCAGTTCCCTCAGTTTTACACATACACCTGATTGACCATTAAATTTTTTTTATTAACCTAGTTCTAGAGCCTTTATCATATCTACATTTTTGCTGATTCATTTAGACTAGTGACCATACTTTGACCGGTACGAATAACAAGACAGTCTGACAATGATAATTACTGGATCATAAATTAGTTCAAGTGCATTTAGTTGCAGGACTATTCATAAGTAAACAAAGTATTATCTATGAAATGTGAAATCTCAACTCAACATTAGGTATTACTTTTTCTCATTCATACTGTATTCACTACTTTAAATCTCAGATAACTTTACTTTTATAAACAGAGATGAATGGTGGCACTTAAATCAAGGACTCGAGTTTCGTCCTCTTTGGGACTCGTCGGCTGAATGTACCTGCATCACATAATTAGTGTTCACTCCAAGGCTCGAACCCAGTACCAGTCGTATTATCCACTTAACTACTGATTCCAAATATTCACTTGCTTCTGCAATGGGGTGAAGCTAGAATCTATTTTTGTATTGGTTGTCCGAGTCCTCTCATCGATGTTTAGGAATGGAATTGATCGGTTCCATGCACATACGCCAATAAGAGACTGACCAATTGCAGTCCTAAACATCAATGTGAAGACTAAAATAATCACTACGAAGACCTATTAAAACTTCACTTTTGTTCTTTATTCACTTATGAATTCTTTTATTCATTCTATGATTTTAAAATCTAAGGTACCAGGTACCAAACGATGAATTAATTGGTGATTAAGTGAAACATGGTTATGTATAATCTAAATAGAAAGTGTCTTATGATCTAAAATGCTTTCATTAATGAGTGCTGCATATTGTCTCTTATATAAAAGGTAAATCTTAATCAGGATTCCTATTTGTTTCTCATACTATGTTTGACATTTTTGGTATAAGACGATATCAGTACCCATGTAAACGCAGTTGTACTACTGAAAACTCAAGCTACTACTCCTTTCAAATATGGAAATATTGATTGTTATCTTTCTGAGTTATCATTGTTCCATCCTGTTGATCCATTTTCAGAACTGAGACAATTTTGATTTTGATTATTACCCCGAAGACGTTTAGACAATTTAGCTGGATGAAACTGTAGTGACCGGCTGGTCTCGATAAGAACACGATTGGAATAAAAGAAACAAGTATTATTATTGTAACCAATTGTACCAGTGATTGTTTTACTGTACTTGTTTAACTGCATCAGACTCACTTCTTGTTCCGCTATCCGCCTTGTTCGGTTCGAACTTCCTTACGCTCTGCCCATTTCGCCCGTACTCGTTGGCACGTCTCGGTATTCTATCAATACCACGAGATCGCCAATAAATATAATTTATCTGGATTAATTAAAGCCTTCTGGTTTACGCGTTATCAAAAGAACCAAGTCGTTTCTGGGCACGTAATCGTATCGTAGTAATGGTCATAGTCCATCCTCGACTCGACCCTACTACAAAACCTTGGAGTTATTTAAATTTCAGTCTCTGAGAATATTTCAAATATAATTTTCACATATAATGACTTCTCTATACTGGGCGCCCAATTTTTGTCAAGCTATGCATTCTAATCTTGACGAATATTCGTATGAAACAATTAACATTTGACTGAATACTGGTCACATAAATATTTGCTTTGACTTTGCTCATGCTCATCGAATATTCATAAATTCGAAAGAATTGTTACGCCAATTATATATCCGGTCTTTTTCCTATTTAAGATCCTATTCTGCTAATAAATCATCATTCTCAAGATACATTCAGAGGTCACTGTTAAACACCTGGTCACAGAAACTTGATGCAAACAAATATTCCTGATTATCACAACTAATCAAAAGTTCTTGAGTTGTGTTCTAAACTGACTTACTCTAACATCATGAATTTCACCACAATCATTTATTTTTCATTGAAAAATGAATGTGGTGCCTTGAATTTGTAATCATTGTCAAACACTCGATAGATAAGTCACACTATAGTGAATTTTTCACAAATTAACCGTCCAGTACTTCCAGGTTTTCCATGGTGGTCTAGCTTCAATTGTCTGATGATCTCAACGATATGAAATTACTAAAATCTCCACAAAACCCCCTTCTGAAAATTAGCTATTTCTTTACTTTATGCAACGCACATTTACAATGAATATGTATTTAATTATGAAACACACATACAAATAGAAGTTAATAGTTGATTGTAAGTTCAAAGAGAAACGACTGTTCTTCTCCATCGTTAACATCGACTTATTGAATCCATAATGTGCAAATTGAATCTTTTATATCATTTATATAATACTAATTAAGTACTAGTGTAGTGAACGATAACTTTGGTGGGGAAAAACCAACTTATTGTTCAACCATATATTAAATATATCATTTGCACATCTTCGATTAGTTGTCCCTTATATACTTCATGATTATTTCAATTCTGTTTTTATTATAATTACTTTCAGGTTAAATTCTTGTTTTCTCACATTCAATCTTCTGAATAATCTGCTGCCAAGCATTCCACTTCCATTTCCTGATACATACGACTTATACCTGTCAGCATAAGTAGCATGCACCACACCACGTGCAATCAACAAATTCGTACATGAATATTACGTATCGTTTTGTGACATATACATTCCTATGGTCAATCATTTAGCCAGTCTATTTGTGGAGATTTGTAATTTGACCTATTGACCAAAACTGTCCATTATCTTTACAAAATAAACTGGGTTGACGAAATCTTCTAAATAAAACGCACAGTGACATGTTAAATTATCCTGAGCACACTTTAAGTATTCTACACCCTACTTACTTAGAGTGTGTAATGTTTAAATAAGCAAGCGAAGTACACGAATTCAAATATTTTATTATGAAAAAACATGATTTCCAGTAGTTGGATCATTTTACCAGAAATTGTTCCATCATATTTCTCGCCAGAATGAAATCATTGATGCATCAAAAGTAGAAAATGATATATTGACCTCTTACATTTTAATACGATTGAAGTCTTTAACTGCCTTCACTCCAATGCATAACATGATTACCTATGTAACGAACAAAATTAAAAATATATTCGCAAACTTCTTCAATATTCTCCTTTGATTGAAAATTGTTGGCAAGGTTTTTTGTGTAAATATATGAAATAAGTGTCTAAATGAAGTTGTATCTCCTCATTTCCATTGCTATTTGACTGGTCTTCCCTGTCTCCCACATTGTCCGGACGTTCCATGTACCTATAAAGAGTGTTGCTCTGGTTGTTAGAAGGTGCATCGGCCTCGTGACTTCTGAAAAATTTCGGCTTTCATCATGAGGCGTCATAATTATTCCTTCAACTCCCAGGGCAGAGTTTAAATGGTCTGAATTATTTTTTCTGGTTAGCGTTTTTTTAGCGAGTTGGTTTTCTACGGGATGGGGTCGCTAACCCCATGCCCAACCCTCCTCCTTTGTGTGGGCTTGGGACCGGCAGTAACTCTAGAAGAGCTACAGGCGGAGTTGCGAATTCTATATACCAGGTAACTATCGCAATAAACTAAGACGCCT